>NC_135186.1:19351113-19651113 GCF_041146795.1 Maylandia zebra | reverse complement strand
GTTCAGTTATTGTCATTATTAAGCCTGTTTTTGTAAGATGTTATAAGTGTGTAGTATGTGTGTATCATAAATGTGTTTTAGGCGCCATAAATGCTAGCATGAATATATACTCCTTGCTAGCTTGGGAGCTGTGGTGGGTTGAGCTAACCCTCTTCCCCACTGTTTGTATTTGGTCTAGGAGCTGGAGTGGGCAAATTATTTACTTGGAGGTCTTTCTTTCTTTTACCTTTTTTATCAGGTATGTCGGATTTCATGTTGTTGTTTTTGTTTTATCTTATGTCAAATATGTTACGTGTAAATGCATATTTTATGTTTAATGTAAAAATAAATGCCGCCCTTTTCCTACAATTCCCCTGTGGGAGAGGAGCTGGAGTGGGCAAATTATTTACTTGGAGGTCTTTCTTTCTTTTACCTTTTTTATCAGACACAACGCAGAATCACACTGGTTACATCATGTTTAGGTGGAAACTAGCGAGCTAACTTCCTGCTAACTTCTAACTCCGTTAAATTTAATAACTTCTGTTTTCATGGATGCCTGGATATTAAACTTAATTGTTACACCTGGTAAAGCAGCAACACTGATGATTTTATTAAAGATTAAAGAATTTAGACCGAATTTCTCAGTGTTCGTTTGACTTTGGGACCTGAAATGGACAGAGTTTTGGACACAGATTACTCCGCAAAGCTCCTCACTACGGCAACCGTAATGCTCTGACAATCCATCAAGCAGTGCGGCTTACCAAAGTTGTACTAAAACATTTTTTAACAGTTTTCTGCACGCCCAAATCGGTTCGAGATCAGTAAGCACAACCAGAATTCATACATAAGTGCATACACTCTCGATTTCTGAGAAAATTAAAGGATTTTAAGTGTGCTTTATAGTGTGGAAAATACGTTATACAGAAGAAAAGAATATATCGCGATATATATCGTTACCGCACATGCCTCAAATTATATCGCGTTATGAATTTTAGGCCATATCGTCCAGCCCTAACCCGAACAATGATCTACCTAAATCATTCTGAATTCAAAAAATAAGTGAAGATATTACAAAAAAAAGAAAATGCACATGCAATTATTGTGACAGATTTTCTCTTACTCCTTGTTGTTAAATCCGCAAAACACTGGTTTAGTTGAATTCAACCCTTCATCCATCCAGTTAATGCGGTCGTTCCCTTACTAAACTCCACTGACAAAAACAGCAATTTTAGGTACAGCATCATAAAAAAATCACCAAAACTGTTTCGGTCAGTCTTACCACTGCTACCAACAATCACCAACTTCGGTTAAGGAGAAAGTAACCCTTCATTCAAGGCGTTATATGCGAAGACATTACTCTATGCGGCTTTCCCGCCGACATGACGCGCTTCAAAGTTAGCTAACTCCAGAGAAAAAACAGTCCTAACCTTGCAGATAACCATGAAACACACCTCATTCAAAGTCGACAGACACAAAAACCGAACTTACCAAAATAGCCTCGTCAGTTTTTGCTCTGTTGCAACAATTAGCGACTCTGGTTAAGTTGGAAAAAAATTCAAATTCACCAACTTACATGTGAAAAGTGTTTGGCTCTACACACTCCCTGATATACAGTATAAAGCTCCTCTAAGTTACCACACTACATGGGTAAAACATTTAACAAATAGTATTTATATATATATAAATAAATATATAAAGAGATATGTGAATAACTTACCTTACTGTCAGGTATACCAAAGGACTAACTCCACGTGCGCTCGTTAACGTCTCAACGGTCTCTTCCGCATCCGGTGGGCGTAGAGCATGCACAATACATGACACCATCTGAGTCGTTGGTTTGATGGACCTCATTCTCAGTGGATTGCCATGAATGAATTTAAATCATCAGAATGTTCTTTGACTCATATTCAACAAATAAGAATGAATCATTTAATACCCATAAAAATGATTTCTTCATGTAATGTAAACATATTACTGCTTTGCTAATCAAACACATGTCCTAGTTTATTTTTTTGAGTGTACACTGTACTTACTGGCAATTTTCAGGCAACAAGTTTTACTATTCAACTGTCGTTATACATTACCTATAAAATTAATACAGTGATGATCACTTTTCTCCATTTCTAATTGGAAATTATACATTGATACGTACAATCAAACTTTGGAGAGCATAGGCTCATCTGAGCATATCAAAATGGAAACTAAGAACCACCATGGAATTCACAAGTTTTCTCTCTTTTCAATTTGGAAAATGTCTTTTACTTTGTGAGCAAATGTCAAAAAACCTCCTCAGACTGTCAGCACATTTTCAGTCATTCCAGCTAATAGAAATGCTTTCACCTTCTTGAGTGATCTCTACCTGTACAGACAAAAATTTAAGATAAAAGTTTTCAGCACATAATTTTTCCCCTTTAGCATTAAAACAAAATGAATTATTTTTTTTGTTGAAAGTCAGCCTAAATCCACCCTGCCATGACGATAAATTGAATAAGCAGATATAGATGTAACATAAATCTTTTCCACGGAGACCTAAAAAATACAATATACAATGTAAAATCATGTATTTTATTTTTGGCTTTTACAAACAGACTTTATTCTGTCCCTCCTGTTATTTCTAAGGTATGTTTTTTATAAGTTTGTTATATGGCGGGTCATAATCATTCGTTCTGTAATTAACTGTTGCAACGTGTCAGAAAATATGTTTATTCCTGATCTTGTCTGGACAAAGCCTGCCATTTAGTGGGTTGACAGGGTAGCGCCATGTTAGAGCGCAAGCAGTTTTTTTTCTCCCAGCGCTCGACAGGGAAGGTCCATTTCTCTGTGTCTCTGTAATTTCCTGCATCTGACGCCCTTGAAAAGGCATAATCTGTAAGTGTGCCAAAGCGGTTTATTGTTCCCACTTATTAGTACCTTGTTCAGCAAAGTAATGAGTTTCTTGTGTGTTTAGCGAGTTTGTTACATTACTAGCACAAGCTAGCTGTTAGCCCTTTGTTTAGCCTGCTAACATGAAGCATACCAGCATGTGGTGTTAGCTGTATCTCTTGACATGTGTTGATACTGAGATTGTGTAGTGACTGTTTACATAAGTCAACAATATTTAATGTAATCTTTGTGTATTTGTATGGAGAGTGAATACACTGTATTCTGTTTCTGTTATTACAGTTTTACAAAAAGAAAAATAAGGATCAGTAAAGCTCTGAAGAATGCCACACGGTCTCCTGAGTGTTTACTGAAGCCATTTAATGTTTAGCTCTCTGCATAAGCCGGATAGAGACATTCAGCTGAGGGCAGAAGAGTAAAAAGATTGTCCACGCATCAAGTGCACTGCCAGGATCCTGAGACACTCCACTCCAGCGACAGCAATCATGTCCAACCACAGAGACACCTCGCAGCTTTCACAGCTGGAAGTCAGGTCGGAATGCAGATCAGCAGCTTCACGCCGGTCAAACAGCTCAGCAGCAAGCCTTGCTGCAGCACGAGCACGAGCTGAAGCTGAAGCTGCTCGAGCAAGAGCAGAATACGCCAAACGCCAAATAGACATGGAGGTCGAAAAGGCCTGGATGGAGGCAGCGCTAAATGCTCTGAAGCAGGAGGGAGAAGCAGAAGCAGCACTTGCAGCCGCAAGGGTCCTAGAGGCTGCAGTTCTGGACCAAGCAGAGTCTGTGAAGCCACCAGACATTCCTGCCACAATAGCTGCGGCTGTCAGCCGCACTCAAGAGTACGTAGATACCCACTTCCACAACAACACTAATATGGAAGGTGAATCAAAACACAGTAGAGAGCAAAAATGTGACTTAGACAACACCCACACTACAGGGCCGGACATATCAGCAGCAGCTGCGCGTGGGTATCCCCCCAGTTCTCCACCCGTTTGGCAGCCCAAACTTCCACCTCCCCGTTGGTCCAACCATGTTGGCGCAGCCACACCACAACGACAAGCAGATGTATCAGACCTCGCTGCCCTCCTCTCACGTTGTGACCTACTGACAGCAGGATTGACAGTGTTTGATAACAAGCCAGAGACTTATCTAGCATGGAGATCTGTGTTTCACAATGCCACGGAAGATTTAAACCTAAAGAGCAGTGAAGAACTTGATCTGCTCACTAAGTGGCTTAGTGGGGAGTCTCTCCAGCATGCTCTGAGAATCAGGGCTGTCCATGTTAACAATCCAGAAACAGGTCTTCAGTGTTTATGGCAAAGGCTAGACAGGATTTATGGCTCATCAGAAGTTATTGAAGCTTCTCTGTTCAAACGCCTAGAGAGCTTTCCCAGAGTTACTCCGAGAGACAATCACCTTCTTCACAAACTTGCAGATCTCCTCCTGGAACTTGAAGCAGCAAAAAATGAAGGATATCTGCCAGGCCTCAGCTTTCTCGACACTCCAAGAGGCATAAACCCAATTGTGGAAAAACTCCCACATACCCTGCAAGAGTTATGGATCAAACAGGGGTCCAAGTATAAGAAAGAACACAGAGTGCACTATCCGCCTTTCTCCTACTTTGTTCAGTTCGTGAATAGCAATGCTGAAATGAAAACTGACCCCAGCTTCATTCTACAAAATTACAGCACTGGGCACATGAAGATAGAAAGGCCACTGGTGAGACAATCACATTTTAGAGCCCCGCTAACAGCAAGCAAAACACAGGTTGGCACACCCAGCAACAAATCTAACACTCACTCTCTTGATCCCGACAAACAGTGTCCAGTACACATGAAGCCCCATTCACTTGCAAAATGTAGAGGGTTTAGGATGAAAACACTGGATGAGCGGAAAAGTCTGCTCAAAGGGCTCTCGATCTGTTACAAGTGTCTCTCATCAACAGAACACAGGGCCAAAGACCGTAAAGCTGATATTCGTTGTCTGGAGTACAAAAGCGATACCCACATCTCCGCCATACTATGGATTCAAGAAAACTGCTGTGGAAGTAGAGAAAGAATATGGCAGCGATGTATGGGAATTTATTGAGCGCCATTTTTATGTAGATGATGGGCTAAAGTCATTTCCCTCTCAGACCCAGGCGATTGACGTCCTTCACAGAACACAAAGGATGCTGGCTCAGTCTAACATCCACCTTCACAAGATCTCATCCAACAGCCCTGTAGTCGTCAGTGCCTTCCCAAGTGAAGATCTAGCCACAGGCCCGCAGGAACTCCAACGTGGACAACACGCCCCACTCATGCAACGCAGCCTTGGGTTAGGCTGGGACCTGTCGACAGACCAATTGTCATTTCAAGTTGAAATCAGTGACAGGCCTTTCACCAAACGTGGTGTATTGTCAGTCATCAACAGTTTGTATGACCCACTTGGCTTCGCTGTGCCAGTCAGCATCGAAAGCCGCTCCATTCTGAGAGAGATTTCTATGGACATTAGCGAATGGGATGCATCGCTGCCGAGGGAGAAACAGGACAAGTGGCAACAATGGAAAGATTCCCTAAAGCACTTACAACAGCTCAAGATCTCCTGCATGTATACAGTGGGGCAAAAAAGTATTTCGTCAGCCACCGATTGTGCAAGTTCCCCCACTTAAAATGATGACAGAGGTCAGTAATTTGCACCAGAGGTACACTTCAACTGTGAGAGACAGAATGTGAAAAAAAAAATCCATGAATCCACATGGTAGGATTTGTAAAGAATTTATTCGTAAATCAGGGTGGAAAATAAGTATTTGGTCAATAACAAAAATACAACTCAATACTTTGTAACATAACCTTTGTTGGCAATAACAGAGGTCAAACGTTTACTATAAGTCTTTACCAGGTTGGCACACACAGTAGCTGGTATTTTGGCCCATTCCTCCATGCAGATCTTCTCGAGAGCAGTGATGTTTTGGGGCTGTCGCCGAGCAACACGGACTTTCAACTCCCGCCACAGATTTTCTATGGGGTTGAGGTCTGGAGACTGGCTAGGCCACTCCAGGACTTTCAAATGCTTCTTACGGAGCCACTCCTTTGTTGCCCGGGCGGTGTGTTTTGGATCATTGTCATGTTGGAAGACCCAGCCTCGTTTCATCTTCAAAGTTCTCACTGATGGAAGGAGGTTTTGGCTCAAAATCTCACAATACATGGCCCCATTCATTCTGTCCTTAACACGGATCAGTCGTCCTGTCCCCTTGGCAGAAAAACAGCCCCATAGCATGATGTTTCCACCCCCATGCTTCACAGTAGGTATGGTGTTCTTGGGATGCAACTCAGTATTCTTCTTCCTCCAAACACGACGAGTTGAGTTTATACCAAAAAGTTCTACTTTGGTTTCATCTGACCACATGACATTCTCCCAATCCTCTGCTGTATCATCCATGTGCTCTCTGGCAAACTTCAGACGGGCCTGGACATGCACTGGCTTCAGCAGCGGAACACGTCTGGCACTGCGGGATTTGATTCCCTGCCGTTGTAGTGTGTTACTGATGGTGACCTTTGTTACTTTGGTCCCAGCTCTCTGCAGGTCATTCACCAGGTCCCCCCGTGTGGTTCTGGGATCTTTGCTCACCGTTCTCATGATCATTTTGACCCCACGGGATGAGATCTTGCGTGGAGCCCCAGATCGAGGGAGATTATCAGTGGTCTTGTATGTCTTCCATTTTCTGATGATTGCTCCCACAGTTGATTTTTTCACACCAAGCTGCTTGCCTATTGTAGATTCACTCTTCCCAGTCTGGTGCAGGTCTACAATACTTTTCCTGGTGTCCTTCGAAAGCTCTTTGGTCTTGGCCATGGCGGAGTTTGGAGTCTGATTGTTTGAGGCTGTGGACGGGTGTCTTTTATACAGATGATGAGTTCAAACAGGTGCCATTCATACAGGTAACGAGTGGGGGACAGAAAAGCTTCTTACAGAAGACGTTACAGGTCTGTGAGAGCCAGAGATTTTCCTTGTTTGAGGTGACCAAATACTTATTTTCCACCCTAATTTACGAATAAATTCTTTACAAATCCTACCATGTGGATTCATGGATTTTTTTTTTTCACATTCTGTCTCTCACAGTTGAAGTGTACCTCTGGTGCAAATTACTGACCTCTGTCATCATTTTAAGTGGGGGAACTTGCACAATCGGTGGCTGACTAAATACTTTTTTGCACCACTGTAAATCAAGTTTAGGTGTAGTTTTTTTTCTTTTTTTTTTCTTTTCTTTTTTTTTTTGCCTGTCCCATTCGTTAGCCGTCAGAATTGTTGTCTGAAGACCAACAAGGATACCCAATGGATTTACTTTGCCAAATGGATCATCACGGCCTTGCCGTATTGGTCCATTTGATCGACCTTTGCTGTTATTTTTTCTTTTCTTTTATTTTCAGTTGTTACAGACTGGACAGATATGACTGAGGGATAGGAAAGGGAGAAAGAAAGATGAAGGAAAAGAAAAACAGAAGGGAAGAGGGACAGTGAGAAAGGGCACTTAAAAAGAGAAAGAAGAGAAAACTTACTTCAGGTAAGAAGTTATGACCTGCAGTCTGCGCGACCTCTCACAACGAACGCAGCATGGTTAACACCTTGGAGACGCTTACAGCTGCCGTGAAGACTCAAAATAACAACATTGAGCGTATATTGGGATACATCAGAGAGAGGCCTGCTCAGAATGACACCCTTGAGCGAAAGTTGGATCACATCGCAGAACGGCTCACTGCAGTTGTGGGGTCTCAGAATCAAAAGAATGACAACACCACGGAACAGAAGTTAGATACCATCATGGGGAGGCTCACGGCTCTCCAACGGGAGATCGAGAGACCAGTGTCGGAGTGTTAAAAAACAGCTTGAAATTTGGAGCTGCTTGCATAAAGGAGAAATCAACAATATTCAACATATGGACATCACGGCGCCAGCTGCTCAGGCCCAAGGCTGAAGCCGAACAACAACTCCCAGATAACGACTGTGTGATGACTATTCTTCCCATCCCATGGAAGGCCACCTGGGTTGGCTGGCAGACTGTTTACTTAGCCTGATAGAGCGAAGGACACTGTCTCAGCTGAACTCTGGACACGCACACACATACACTGATAAGCACGCACTCACCCCCCTCCCTTTCCAAACGCCTTCAATGCTTGTTTCCTGTGGGGGAGGATGGCGGGTCTGTGTGCCGCGCTGGAATGGTAGCGCTGTGTAGGACGACTGCTGTGTTCCTTCGGATTACTCCTCACCCCCTACCCAACCCCTGTGGCTTGTCACGTGCTCCAATGTTTTAATGTGGACATTTATGTGCTCTCTGTGCAGAGGAATTTTTTTGTTTCCTGTTCTCATGCTGTCCTCCCATAGGTGCCCAGCGTGAGAAGAGATCTCTTTTCTCCTCTTGTACTTTTCCCATTGTTGTGTACTTTTTCAGTATTTTTTTTCTGTAACGCTGCCGATCTCCGACTGTATTCCCATGTGATGTCTTGTTGTGTGTGTACGTCGGGGGGGGGGGGGGTCCTATTCCTCTGTGGGGCAACCTGCAAATGGCCAATAAAGCATTCATTCAATTCAATTCAACTATTCACATGTGACACCATTGCTATTTCAGCTACACTGGCTTCCTGTTGAATGTAGAGTACATTTTAAGATCCTGGTCTTGACATTTAGAGCCTTGCATGGACTGGCACCATCCTACATCTCCGATCTGCTACAGCCCTATGTCCACAGCAGGTCCCTGAGGTCATCTGATCGGGGCTTACTTGCTATAAAACAGACAAAGGGTGACAGAGCTTTTGCCACTGTGGCCCCAACACTGTGGAACTCTCTCCCTCATACATTAAGAATTGTGGACTTGGTAGTTGTTTTTAAAAAACAACTCAAAACTCACCTTTTTAAAACTGTTTTTGGTTAAATTTCTGCCTGTTTTATATTGTCTGTTTTACCCTTTTATTATTTGTTATCTTATGTGCAGCACTTTGTGATTCTGTCTAGAAAGGTGCTATATAAATAAAATTTTATTTATTTATTTATTTATTTATTTATTTATTTATTTATTAAGGGGCAGTGCCAGGGTAGCTGGCTGAGTAGCTGCTGCCACTCAGTAATCAGGTTCTCCTCTTTTTTCATTGACACTGGGACCTAGGAGGGGAGAGAGGTGTGGAGCGGGCAAGCAGCTGGAAAGCTGACTGCCCTGATGTCAAAACATAGTCTTGGTCTCGAGACTTTTGGTTGGTCTTGATCTTGTCTTGATCTCGGATCCCTCGGTCTTGTCTTGGTATCGCTGTCTCGGCTTACTGGGCTTAAGCCCGTGTCATTTCTTTTTCAGAAGCCTGGGGTCTTTTGGAGTGTAATTTGTTTCATAGCTAGATGCCTGACTGACAACTGTATAAAACAAAAACTACACACAATATTCGAAGCACATAGTGCACAGTCGTAAATTCACCCTGATTTTGGTATGATCCGAGCTCAGGCACTGGGTGACTGAGCACAGCACTTACGCATGTGAGCGAGGAGGGAGAAGCTGCTGCCTGCAGTCCTGATTTTGAACTGTTGTAGTCCTGTTTTAATTCCGTATCAGTTCTGGGTCTGGTTGAATTGGGGTTTAGTCCTCGTGTCTTGATGCAGCCCTGATTTTGTTCTGCCTTGCTGCTTAATTAAAAAACTAGTTTAAGGTGTCCTGCATACGTGATATATACTTTTTTCCTATATGAAGTCATTCTTTTTTGAACAAAACTCAAAACACAGCCTAATAAATCTTTCAGTCATTTCTAACTGGTAAGACAGTAGACAGCGATGAGGAGGGCTGTGCGAGTGCATCATAAAAACACATAATTATGCCTGACACCCGTAAACGAAGCAGCATCTGGCTGCAGTTTAAAGACTTTTTTGTCTCGGTCTTGGTCTTAGTCTTGGTCTTAATACCCTCTGGTCTTGGTATTGTCTTGGTCTCGGTTTAGGCGGTCTTGACTACAAGTCTACCACACACAGAGAAGCAAGCACACAAACCAAGATGTATCTTTATAGAATTTTGATTTTGTCATAGTTTATCTTTTCTAGTCTTTTGGTTTCTGTTTCTGTGTTCTTGGGTTGCTGTCTCCCCTGTCAGCTGTATCCCCTGGTCAAGTCCGCATCTCTTATGTTTTCTGTTTTACTTTGAAAGTCTGTGTCCTATGTCAATGTATTGATTTTTCCTTCCCTTGGTCTTGTCATGTCAGATTACTCCCAGCTGTGCTCTCCTTCTGTCTCATTCCCCTCATTATCCCTCAGTGTATTTAAGCCCCGTGTTTCTCTTTGTCAGTGTCGTGTTGTCTGTGTTCCACCCCCTATGTTATGTCAGGTTTCAAGATTCTGTGCAGGACATGATTCATGTTGCTTGTTCTTGTATATGTTTCATAATTCTTTCATGTTCCGGCACAAAGTCTTGTTCATAGTCGTCACAGTCTTCATAGTCATAGTCTTCACAGTTCTTAGTTTCTTCCCAGTTTAGGATCCTGTTTAGTTGTTGCTCCTGTTCTGCTCTCATTTTGTTTTGTTCATGATCTCCAGTCCCAATAAAACGCTCGCTTTTTGTTTAAAGTTAATTTTGTCTCTTCTTCTGTGTCTGACCTGGGTCCTGCAAACACCCTCACACCGTCTGCACCCGCAGATTATGACAGTCATAACCAGTACATAAAATGAAATACAAGCCCCTAGTGATAAAGATAGATAAACAATAGAGTATGCTAAAATTATCTTACTACAAGGCTCATTCACCCATTCATATAAGGGCTTTTTCAATGCCATAAGCACTTTTAAACTAATGTTCACACACTCTGACACCCGATGGAAAACCTGGATGAAGGAGCCAGGCTGGAGACCACAGCAATCTCCAATATCAATCAATATTACAAACCACAATCAGTCTTAGGGCCTAAGTCTTAGTCTTACCGGGAGCTGACATGATCCAGGTATTCTGCCTGACAAACCTAACAGCACTCCATGACTCCTGGTAGCACCGAAATGTGAGATGCTAACAGCTAAACATCTATACTAATCCTGATCATGAAGGAACCCTATAGTGGTACTTATATTTTGATTTTCTACTCAGCTATATTGTTTATTATATGCTTTGATTTTGTTGTTGGTTTTATGTTCATAGGTGGGAGAAGTGTTTCGTCACTCATCCAAGTGGCTTCAGTCTTCTGTCTCCAGACTGAAGAAGTCACTTCGATGAGTGACAAAATGTTTCTCCCACTGAAAACACTACGTCCAGATGAACAGAATCAACCTAATGTAGTCTATACTGAGTTGTGCGCTCAAACGAAAAAATATGTAACATATTGCATTACTTTTTAAAAAAGAAATGAGTAATGTGTAATACAGTGGTCCCTTGCGGTTCACCTTTCACACTCTCGCTGTTTTGCTTGTTTTTTTTCTGCAATTGTTTTTTAAAATTGTGTTCTGCATCCTGATTGGCTGTAGACCATTGTCAATCAATCTCCTCTGTGTCTCCTGTACAGTACAGAATGCGTTCAGCTTGTCAAATTTACATAAATCTTCGATCGCTAGCAGTGTGACTCTGAAGTGCTGCACTGTATGTTTGTAAGTTTTCTCCTCAACAAACACAACAATGTCAACGAAACGTTTTGCACCATCAAAGGCTCCTGCGGTAGCACCCAAAAGGCAGAGGAAGATGCTAACCATCGCACAAAAACTTGGAATTCTGGACATGCTAAAGGAAGGTGGAAGTTACCATATTTTTTGGACAATAAGGTGCACGGGATTATAAGACGCATGAGGTGTAACAAAACAGTCAGATAAGTCAAACTTTACTCAACTCATTCTTATTGCTTCCTCCACTTCCCTATCATTGATTCATTAATGTTGAATGAATTCGCTCGCAGCTGCTTTATTCCCATGTTCTGGACCTGAAAACAGGGTTTGATCTTTGGTTTCATTCTATAATACTGGACTTATTTTTCTACGAAGGTTTGAACTTTGAGAGTGTTTGAACAAGAGAGAAATGTGTGAAAATGTTAATGCCTGTCTGAGGAAAGTGTATAAAGTCTGTAGTGAGGGGTTTTACAGCCTTAAACATCTATAATAACTGTAAAAAATAAAGTTGGCAACTTTGCAGATTTCACCTATCGCGTGTTATTTTTAGAACGTAACTCCCGCAATAAACGAAAAATTATGTTATGTCTATTTTAATAATAAATCATTTTGATGAATAAACCTTTCTATGTTTAAACATGTGCCATGGTGTGTTCTTTTTGCTTGTGACTTCTTGATGTTTTTTATTAATAAAAAACAAACATTATATATATCTATATCTATATAGCAATATATAATACGATCTTATAAAAGGTTGTGAGTATGCTTGTGCTGTGAGGTATGTTTATATATAATATACTATAACTTCTATAATTATAACTATATACATATAGTATATTTCTTATGTACATTTTAGACCTGGGAGACTGTTTCCAGGTAGGAATAAGCAAGCGTCCTTGGGGATCAGGATTGTCTGCCCTTCAGGTAGCCATTCTAGGCGTCCTTTATTGAATTGCAGCTGGTTCAGTTGTGTTGCCAGACTCTCGTGGAGTGCAGTCAGCACCTTCAGCCAGTAGGCATGAATCATGCCAGGGTCTGGTGCTGTCCAACTGTTCATACTGGAGACCCTTTCTTGGATGTCTGCCACTGTGATGGTTATTGGATCCTGTTCAGGGAGGTTGCTGTGGTCTGCTCTTAGATCCACAAGCCACTGAGCATTGTTGTTATGAGTTGCATCCTTCTCCCACATGTTCTTCCAGTATTGCTCCGTCTCCAGCCTCGGTGGGGCTGTTCTCATATTGTTCCCCTGCCACTCAGAGTACAACTTGAATGGTTCCGTGGAATACAGCTGGTTTATGGGATTGCCTATAGTGCTGCATTCACATCTGCTAGTAGACCTTCAGGGGGTACTTCACATATTCTTGGTAACCGGCTACAGAGTGTCCAGATTTTCATCTTTGCCATGATTCTGTCTTTCAGGTCAGTTCCTTTCACACTTAACGCTCCTTCTTCCATCATACTTTGGGCTTGGTACCCAATCTTGAGTGGGGGTGACGATGTCTCCCTCCTGACCTGTCGTCCTGGCTCGTCTTTGCCGTAGCTGGACCCGATTCGTCATGGGCCCAGCTCAAACGATCCAGATCTGATACGGATCTGTTCATGTACCAGCTCATCTACCTTGGATCTGTTTTTGATCCGTTCATCGTGACGTATTGCTGTTGTTGTTGTCAGCTGTCCGCAGCCCGAGTGTCCAAAAAAATGCACTTTCCCTCTGATACAGTTTGATTAAAATCTTACACTGCCAGCAGTGACCCTTAATCATAAATATAAATATAAAAATAGGTAGAAAAAAACTGAATCCTGAATAAATATTATATTATTCAATAATTTGCTACAAATAGATCAGTGTGTTTGGGATCTTAGTAGATACATCTGTAGATCTGTACAGTGATATTATTGACTGCTCTGAAATCTCTGGAAGTTTAATGTTCAGCCCATGGACTCAGTTCAATGGTCTCAAGGTTCAAGGTTCTTTATTTGTCACATGCATAGTTATACAAGTATAACACACAGTGAAATGTAGCCTGACACGCTCCTCGACATGGGGGGGGGGCTGTAGAGGAAGAACATTATATATATATATATATATATATATATATATATATATATATATATATATATACATTGGGTGAACGTGCAGTAGTAGCAGCAAGCAGGTGAATTCTGTACATTAATATGAATAGACATCTGACTATTTTACAGGATAGACAATATAAACATGTTTAAAATTAAAGGAATTTGAAATGTACATTGTACCTTGGTTTAGTGTCTGGAAGAGAGTCCTGTCTCAGTCAATTATAGATGATGTGAGAGGGCGGGTGTGTGTGTTTAGGGCACGGATGGCTTGGGGATAGAAGCTCCTCTTGAGTCTCTCTGTCCTTGCCCGGAAGATGCGGAACCTGCAGCAGCATTCTGCTGTACGGATCACTCTCTGGAGAGCTTTTTGGTCCTTCACACAGCTGTTCCCGAACCACGATGTCATGTTCTGTGTGAGGATGCTCTCCACAGCGCCTGTATAGAAAATCCTGAGGATCTTTGGAGAGACCCTGAACTTCCTCAGTTGTCGTAGGTGATACCTACGCGCTGCCTAGCCTTTTTGGTCTGGACCTGAATGTGGGCAGCCCATGTCAGGTCTGAGGAGATGTGGACACCAAGATACTTGAAGGACTGCACCCTCTCCACTGGAGCTCCATTGATGATAATGGGCTTGTAGTCTCTGTGCTGACCCCTTCTGAAGTCCACCACCAGCTCCTTGGTCTTGCCGACGTTCAGCTGGAGGTGGTTGTCCTGGCACCATGATGCCAGATTCTTCACTTCATCCATGTAGGCCGCCTCATCGTTGTTGGAGATGGCACCCAACACCACTGTGTTGTCAGCAAACTTCACAATGGTATTGGAGCCATGGGTGGCCACACAGTCTGAAGTGTAGAGGGAGTAGAGCAGTGGCGAGAGGACACATCCCTGAGGTGCTCCTGTGTTGATGGTGATGCTGTTGGAGAAGCACCTGCCCACCCTCACCACCTGAGTTCTGCCAGTGAGGAAGTCCAACACCCATGCACACAGACGGCTGTTAAGTCCCAGATCCCTGAGCTTTGTGAACAGTCTGCAGGGCACTATTGTGTTAAACGCTGAACTGTAATCAACAAACAGCATTTGCACATAGTTACCCTGTTTCTTGTCCACGTGGCTGAGAGTGGTGTGTAGGACGTGGGCGATGGCATCCTCTGTGGATCTGTTGGATCTGTAGGCGAACTGCAGTGGATCTGTAGTGTCTGGGATGGAGGAGGAGATGATGTTCTTCAGCAGCCTCTCAAACACCTTCATTACTACCGAGGTCAGTGCAACTGGCCGGTAATCGTTCAGGGATGAGGGTTTGCTGTTCTTGGGCACAGGGATGATGGTGGATCTTTTGAAGCATGTGGGGACCACAGACTTCACCAGGGACTCGTTGAAGATGTAAGTGAACACACCTGGTCAGCACAGCAGCGCAGCAGACGGCCGGTGACGCCGTCTGGCCCCGCCGCTTTCCTTGTGTTCACTCTCCTCAAAGCCGCTCGGACGTCATGCTCCGCGATGCTGGTCACCGGTCTCTCGCTGATGACGTCACTGTCCTCGGTAGTCAGGCGGTAGATAGCATTAGCCGCCTGGCTAACCTCGAAACGGGCGTAGAACTGATTAAGCTCATTGGTGAATACAAAGTCGGCGTTGATCTGCGCAGTGTCCCTGGCTTTGTAGTCCGTAATGGTGCGTAGTCCGTGCCACATACTCCGTGTGTCCCCCTGGTGGAAGCGGGACTCTTTGTAGGCGCTCATATCGCCAGTGGCGAGACCCGCGTTGTAGGAGGCGGTCCTGGCGTTTACTGCAGTGCGGATCGATCTGTCCATCCACGGTTTCTGGTTTGGGAATGTGGTGACTCTCGCAGTGGGGATAATCTCCTCCGCTAGCATATTGACGAAGCATACTGCTACTTCCATAAACTCGTTGATGTCGACTGCGCATGCTCTGAACATGTCCCAGTCGACGTCGTTGAGTGCGTCCTGTAGCGTAGCTTCTGATTGGGCAGTCCACCATTTTACCTCCCTCGTGGTCACATCTTCCCTCCGTATGCTTTGTTTATACTGGGGAATGAGGAAGATGGCGTTGTGGTCAGACTTCCCAAAAGCCGGGTGTGAGACAGCTTTGTAGCCCTGCTTGTATGGCGTGTAGCAGTAATCCAAAATTCGATCCCCTCTCGTTGGACACGAGACATGCTGGTAAAAGTTTGGCATGATTTGTCTGAGGTTCGCTTTGTTAAAGTCTCCTGCTACAATGAGGGCTGCGCCCGGGTCCTTGTTTTGAAGCGAGCTCAGCACATCATGTAATTCGGACAAAGCCATACCTGTGTCCGCTTGGGGTGGGATGTAGACCGCCGTGGCGATGACCGAGGTGAGCTCACGGGGCAGATAGAAAGGGCGGCACTTAATGCTCAGGAACTCCAGATGTGGCGAGCAGCCGCTGGAGAGAGTAGAAATGCTCCTGGAATCACACCAATTTTTGTTTACCATGAAACACACTTCTCCACCTTTGGTTTTGTTCGACTCTGCCGTTCTGTCCGCGCGGAGCACAAAGAATGAATCCGACGGAGTTACGGCCTGATCCGGCACGGTGGGGGCCAGCCATGTCTCCGTGAAGCACAGAATGTTGCAGTCCCTCATGTCACGTTGGAAGGTGACCCTTGCTCTTAGGTCATTGAGCTTGTTCTCCATGGATTGTAAATTGGCCAGTAGGATACTGGGCAGTGGTGCGCGATGCACCTGCTGTCTCAATCTGTTCCTAATACCAGCGCGTTTCCCCCGGCGCTTCTTTGTTCTGCGCCTCGGATGAGCGGCCCGTCCTTTGTTGTTCTCCGCGCCGCGTAGAATCTCTGGCGGCCAGGAAGGGTCGGGTTTAAAAGTGTCCAAGATTAGATGTGCAACCTTGGCACCGATGTTTACAAGTGATCCGCTGTCGTAAACTATAAGACTAGAGGATTTTGGGATGTAAACCAGAGCAAAAAATAGGTAAAAAACAAGAAAAGTAGATAGTCAGAGCGGAGCGGTCAGGAAGGCGTTTGGACGTGGCCGCGCCATCAAATAATCAATCAAATAAATTAGCATGACTTCTTTTTTTAATGTCATCAGTTCAGATGTCAGTTTGATCACAGCATTGCTCTGTGGTGTCAAATTCATGTTCAAACATTATCACTTACAGAGTAAGTAAGTAATGTCTTGCATCAGGTAGATGCATCTACCTGACGTTTTCTTCCGCTTCTAATTGATCTTCCTCCAACATCTTCAAAGCAAAGATGGCAGCCAGGGAGGAAATCTATACTGGACAGCAGACAGAGAGAGAAAAAACTTCCTCTTAATATCATATAATCACACATATCATTTCATATATTGTTTGTTTTGTCAGACATGTAAGATTCATAGCAAAATTGTCTGATTGAATGTTCACTGATATCTGGCTGATTTCTTGTTACATTTTAAAACACCTTCTGCTGTTTTAGAGTTCTCCTGGATAAAAAAAAAGAAATCTGGCACTTCTCACCTAGCCTCCAATCAAAAGAAAACTGTAATTTAAAAATAGCTGTACCCAGATTTTTTTTTGGTGGGGATTTAATTAACTCCCACAACAGGAAAATACACATGTGAGGTAACTCAGATTCATTGCTCTAACCGTAAGAAGATTATTATAGATTTTCATCATCCTTTTTCCTTCTGACTCTGCATGTGCACATGACTTTAACACAGAGTGTTAACACTTCATAGTTAGCTCATAATTTATATTTTACCGATGCAAAAACAGACTCAGTGCTAAAAGCAAAGAACCCCCCCCCCCCCCACTCCGAATAACTGAGACTGGTGCTGTTGTAGTGGATTCCAGTGATTCCAGATGTTCACAAAACATTAAAAAAACACACGTGACTGATGCAAAGTTTAAACTGTATTTACCTTATTTTCCCGAGGCAGTGTGCAAAGATGAAACAGGCCCTGAATAAGATCAACACAGATCAGCACAGATGTATAATATCATTAATAAATATATTATTCTGTATTATTCTTAGTCTGAAAGAAAGTGGTGACATTTATATGGTCTAGGGCTTATTTTCAGATCAAGATCAAGATCGTCCCTGATTAGTTAACTGTTTTTAATATTATTTAACAGGAGATATGTGTAGGGACCGAGAGGGGGATTCGATAAAAAGAAACCAAAAACTGGATCATGCATGAACTCAAGTTGAGGTAAATATGAGTTGGTGAATTAAAGACAAAATAAATAAATAATGCAGTGTCATGATCATAACTCCATCAAATTGGTCTTGAAAGATAAGAACATATCTCACAGTGTGATGAAACATTCAGAGGATGACGCTGCTGTTACAGATTTCTTATTGTTGCCCTTTAATGTGCTGATAAATCAGAGAGGAAAAAGGGCCAATTCAGAATTTTCTGGAGTATTTTGACCTTTTCTTAAGAATGGTAGAAGCTGCCTGTAAATGCATGGCTATGTTTGAAAAGGAACTGTTAACAGCTCAATCAGGATAATTTTATGGCCAACAAATTATCAACTGTCGCCCAAAATGGTGGCTCAAACTCTGAGATAACAATTCAACTTATGATACTCACTTTAATGTAATGGATGTGCTCAGATGTGGAGAACAGAAAAGGCAGAGTTAGCTTAACTTTACCGGCAGTTTCTACTGGAATCGGGGGGGAAATTCCTTCACTTGTTCAGCCCTGGAGTAACAGCTAGCGGGACAGATAACTTTATCACCGCAACTGCCACACCAAAATAAACCACTCAGGGGCTTTTTAAACGTTTAACCTCTTAATATATGTTCACTGAAATGGTAACTTCATGAATGAAGTATATTTGACACAAAAGTGTACAGTACTTACCTCTTTAGAGAAGTGCTGCTGCCCAATCCATTGCTTAAGGAAAAAAGAAAAAAGAGAATAGCAGGCACGCAGGTGTACCCTCTCCGTAGGTGGACTGGATCCTGTCCAGATGCCAGAAAGTGGGGCGGATCTGCTGACCTGAGGGCAGATCCATCCCAGAATATGATGCTATCTGGGTTTATTTTCTTGCTTTATTCTTTTTCTTGTGCTTATGAGTTCTATCTTCTAGTGCTTTTTATAGACTCCTTATTGTTTTTTGTGTTTCATGCCCTCAGTTCTCAGTTACAGATAACCTTGGGTTCCTTTTGTTTTTGATGTTTGTTAAGTCCTACGTTTGTTAAGTTACTTCCTGTTTTATTTTGGTGGTTGTTTGTCGCTTCTGCTTTGATAGTTTTTGTTCATCTATCTTGTTTTCTTTGCTTCACTGCAGCTGTTTCTTCGCCCAATTTTTCCTAATGCCTCTAATCAATTTATTCTCTTTGATGTGACAGCTGTTATCCTTCCACTGAGTTCCTGTTATCATCTCCAGCTTGTCTTCCATTTATATTTATATACTTCACTTTATCCTGCCTTTCTGTGGACTTCTATTACACCTGAAAAAACCCTTTCAATAAGTACCGTGCCTCAGTGTCTGCACTTGGGTTTTCATTCCACAACACATGATATCTGTGCTGATATGCGTGTTTAATTTTGTCCTCATTTGGCAATCAGTCATCATTTGGCCAAATGTTTTTACTTTGGTCTCATCTGTCCAAGATAGATTTAGTGTTTTAGAAGTCTTGTGGTTTATTCAGGTGCAACTCCTGTGATGAATGTGATATTGTGTTAACACCAGACCAACAAAATCCCAAAACTTCAGCTTTTCATAGAGGGGCATAGAATCTGGCTGCTTCTAATGTTTTAATTCTGATGTAAGTAGCAAGTGTGTGTTTTATTTTCACATGATGGTATGTTAATGTGAAAGTACTGGACTAGTGTGATGCATCAAGAGAAGAAAGACATGATGACCTAACATGTAAACTCATGTTTTAGGTTCTTTCCCTTTACACACTAGTAAAACCTAGTGATTTTCTAGCCTAGTGCATCAAAAGAAGCAAGAAGTGCACAGACAGTAGTTCAGGGCAGAGGTTTCAAGGGTCAAGATAAGAGGAGACAGGACCTCCGCCACTTGTTTCTAGCAAATTAAGAGGGGCACCCTGCTGGGGACACAGGGCAAATTTGGAATACAAAGAATGTCAAATCACTAAAGCAAAAAGCTAGCACTTTTCTAAGTTAAATTCAAAAGAAAAGAAATAAGGGAACAAAGCAACAATTAAAAATAGATCTTGGCAAGTTGTGTATATTACAGCTGAAGTTACAGTTGTGATAATAATGTCAACGTAGCAAGAGAAAATAAAGACAACATTCATTATTATCATCATTATCAATTACTGAAAAATCTAAAAAAAAAAGTGTGACAGGGAGGAAGAAAAGATAAAACAGAAAACTCACTCATATTTCAGATGTTAGAACAACAACAGTAACAGTTGTGTTTTTGTTACGCTTTCTGCTGCCACGTAGGAATAGCTGACTCATATTGATTACTGTACTGGATATCAGTAGGTGCTTGAGGAAGTAGGAATTGGTAGTATGTATGTGTGTGTCTTATAATCATTAAAATATAATTCATGGAAATAATTACATTTCTCAGATGCTCATTCACACTTAGCTAACATCTTACCTGTTGGGAGCTTATGCTGATTATTTGTCAGCCATACAAACAATTTGGCAAAGTGGCAGTTGCAAAGCCAGGGGTTGCCCTCCAAACGCACCATGTTAAGGGAGGGCAAAAGTTCCAGGACCCTGACATCCAGCCCTGTGAGACCATTCCTCTCCAGCTCCAATTCCCTCAAAGACGTCAACCCTGTAAAAACATCTCTGCTTACCATAGTTAGATAGGGATTGTCCCCTAGTCGTAGTTTAATCAGACTCCTTGATTCCCCAAATGTTCCTGAGGGGATTTCAGTCAGGTTATTGTTTCCCAAGTCCAAGAAGACTAATCTTGAAGAAGTGCTCAAGGTCCCTGGCTCCAGCTGGGAAAGGGAGTTATTCCTTAGGTCCAAATACACCAGATCTGTGTAAAGGACCAGGAAGTCAGAAGGGATCCATGGAATCCAGTTGTTGGATAGTAGGAGACGGCGAACGTCCAGAGGAATGGAATCTGGTACTCCAGTTAGACCTTGGCCAGAGCAGTTCACAGTGTGGTGGTCTGGACACAAACAGCTGGTTGGACAATTCTGGCCTTGTTTAAGCAAGGTGGAAAACAACAAGGCAAGGAAAGGCTTCAACCAGTTAATACATAGTAACATTGTCAAAGGGGTCTCAGCATTAATCATGAAACAGAGGGGTCAAAGGGTAGGTTAAAATGCAGGTCAGACAGACAAATGGATAAACAGGTTACGAGCACAGAGGAGGAAGGGGAAGAAAAGGTTAAACACTGTTGGTTAAGCTAGCATCCGTTCGTGCTTTGCAGTGTGAATTGAGAAAAAAAAAGTCGAAAAGCCATGGAGTAGAAAAGGTATGCTGTATTCCAAGAGACCATGTAGTAAGCAGGCAGGATCAAGCAGGAGGCTGCTGGCTTTGAGGGAAGAGAGGGGAGGAGCAAAAGAGAGAGCATGCAAGAGAATCGGGAGGAGGGGGGATGTGAAAAGGGAACAGATTAACACAGTGGTAAATGGAAGCTAGCAAACCAGAAGCAATCAGGGTGGGGCTTGTAGGGGTGACATCTGACAGGGATCGTTTTGTGTGTATAAATCTGTGTATATTTAGACTACTGAGGACAGGCCTATATGCTTTCTCAATGCTTTTCAGGTAAAACAGCTGTCCGTGTCATCATTTGGGTCATTTGAAAAGAATACTAGTGTGAATTCCCACTGAAAACCAACAAAAATCCTTTTTTCCAGACTGGCAGGCTCCAAGTGAAGATGGCATCATGAGCTGTGACTCATGTCTGAGGCTTTAGCATATGTTCAGCCAACATCAACATCCCACATACTCATATGTACCGAAATCAGGACATTTCAGCATCCCCTCTTTGGGAATCACAGTCAAACCATCCCCCGTGTTCTTTTGCTTTATGTGTAAATACTCAGCATTATGGTAGGGATTTTTGATTTAAAAAGTAAAAGAAACCTGCCAGTGGGTGTTCCTTAACAGTTATTGCATCAGTTTTTTGCATCAGTTTCTATGTAATAAAATTAAGAAATAGACTAATACAAACACAAAATTACGTAACAAAATAAATATTTAATTATACATTATAATAAAAATAAATTATAATTATAAATTATAATTATTATGAAATACCATGCTTAACATAGAGGGACGGGAAATGCCATATTCTTCAATGACCACGTATTCTCAGTCCAACAGAGGGCTCTTTTCATTTACAGAAGGCAGAGAGGATGCCAATTCATTTGAACTAACATGCACTAAACAAGCTTATTCTGAAATGGCACTCCACCAGTTTCTAAGTGGTTTCAGTTTGCTGATGGTAACTCACAGAAGTAGTTAAAAAAAACATTATGTTAACCAGGGTTTCTCATTCAGTCATTTCTTACTGTGTTACCATGGTAAATGCTGGTTTCTGTGACCAGTGTTTTGTTATTCTTTCTGGTTCCCCAGTCAGTCATGTCTCCATGTTTTTCCTTTTTGTCTGTGTCAGGTTTGTATGGCACTATCCAAAAGCTCAATGAAATTATATGATCTATCTATCTACCTACCTATCTAGGTAGCTAGCTTTTCCAGTCCCGGGTTGCTGCTTGTGCGGTCGACCGGCCATTCAGCTGAGCAGTTTTGCGTTCTTTTTCTAACTTTAATGCTCTTTTCGTTGTTGTATTTCGCCGTCTATTCTGTATATTTGGATTCTCTTCCTTTTCCTCATTTTTGTGATTTCTTGGACTTGTTTTCGACACTCGACATGACCCCAAGGCTCACCTACACCAGGGACTCCCTCATCCAGCTGCGGCCGCAGCTGCAGCCTGGCCTCCGGCTTTTCCGCTCCGCTTCCACGGACTACTTTCCCAAAGAAATACTCCGTGGACACGGAAATCAAAAAACTCACAATAACAAGGTAACCGGGAGGGGATTAAAGAAGAGTGGGGTGAGAGCCAGACTAAAGATGGAGACACACAAACAACGAGTGCTTCCGTCCATTATCCTTGCTAATGTACGGTCTCTCCGCTCCAAGCTGGACGAGCTGCAAGCCTGCGTCAACCACCTGCATGAGTACAGAACTGCCTCCGTTCTGGCATTCACGGAATCGTGGTTAAACAACAGCGATGATGACAGCATGCTGCACATTGATGGCTTTTCACCACCTCTTCATATGGACAGAGACCGCAAATGCACTGGGAAGCAACATGGCGCCGGCGTGTATCTGTATGTAAACAACAGCTGGTGTTCTACAGTCACTGTGAGGGAGAAGCTGTGCACTACAAACATCGACCTTCTGGCTGTTTCCCTGCACCCCTACTATCTCCCCAGAGAATTCCCACAGCTTTTCATCATCTTGGTGTACAACCCACCCTAGAGCTGATGCAGCTAAGGCCACAGACTACTTCACCAACGCTCTGTACAAACTGGAACAATTATCACCGGACTCCCCCCAAGTTCATCTTGGGTGATTTCAACCACTGTTCCCCTGACAAGTCGCTTAAAGGATACCAACAGTATGTTACATGCAGCACACGTCAGTGGAAGACTCTGGATAAATGCTATGGCTCTGTACCAGATGCATTTAAAGCCCTACCCCTCCCCCCTCTCAGCTCAGCAGACCACCACACCATCCTGCCTGCCCCTGCTTACATCCCAGTCATCAAGAGGATTAAAAAGGTCACCAAAAACATCGAGCAGTGGACAGAGGAAAGTATCCTCACCCTACAAGGATGTTTCGAAGCCACTGACCGAGACAGCCTTCTTTCTCCGTCTGATGAGTACAAATACCTGGGAACCATCTTTGACAACCTCCTGAAACTCTCTGCCAACACAGAGGAGATTCTCAGGAGGTGCCACCAACAGCTATACCTCCTTAGGAAACTCAACTCCTTTGGAGTCAGCACACTCATCATGATGACTTTTTACTATGCCTTCCTGGAAAGCATCATGACCTTCTCCATCACCTGCTGGTTCCACTCACTCAGCCTTCAGAACAAGAACAGACTGCACACTGCATCAGTGTGCTCTAAAATCATTGGCCTGCCTGTCAGAACTCTGGCACAGGTTTTCAGCCAACAGGCCCTTAGACAGGCAGCCAAAATCATCAACGACCCCTCTCACATTCTTCACCCCGCATTTCAATCACTCCCCTCTGGGCGACGCCTCTGCTGCATTTCCTGTTTGACTGAGAGGAAGAGAGCCACCTTTGTCCCCAAAGCCACTCTGCTTTTTAACTCCAGGCGATAAGACCATTTCCCACACCAGAAACATAAACTACACTCTTCTTATACTACCGACACTTTATTCACTCTTAGTCACTTACAGTTATTTATTCACCTTTCAGTCACTTTAATTTTAAAACTGTATATACTGTATAATCTGTGTATTTATTATTTCCCTCTTATTGCCTGTTCTTATTGTCCTTATCTTCAACGTTATGCTGCTCTGTTGTTTGTTAATTGCCCCTATAGAGGACCTGTAGAGCGCCTTGAAGATGAGGAGCTCTACATGATCTTCTTTCCTTTCTTGATAACCCGCTAGCTGTTCCCCAGCAGACCCCAAGCAGCTGGGGAAAGAGGGCGGCTGGGTGACAGTGAGGAGCAAGCATAGTCCTAAACAGAAGCCCCAGGTACACCACCAACCCATTCATGTGTCTAACCGTTTTTCCCCACTCGGTGACACACCCGCCGGGGGTCAAACTCTGGTAATTGGTGATTCTGTTCTCAGACATGTGAAGCTAGAGACACCGGCAACCATAGTCAATTGTCTTCCAGGGGCCAGAGCAGGCGACATTGAAGGAAATTTAAAACTGCTGGCTAAGGGTAAACGTAAATTCAGTAAGATCATAATTCACGTCGGCAGTAATGACACCCGGTTACGCCAATCGGAGGTCACTAAAATCAATATTGAATCGTGTGCAACTTTGCCAAAACAATGTCGGATTCTGTAGTTTTCTCTGGTCCCCTCCCCAATCAGACCAGGAGTGACATGTTTAGCTGCATGTTCTCCTTAAATTGCTGGCTGTCTGAGTGGTGTCCCAGAAACGATGTGGGCTTCATAGATAATTGGCAAACCTTCTGGAGGAAACCTGGTCTTGTTAGGAGAGACGGCATCCATCCCACTTTGGATGGAGCAGCTCCCATTTCTAGAAATATGGACAAATTTATTAAACCCCCCAAAATATGACTATCCAGAGTTGGGACCAGGAAGCAGAGTTGCAGTCTTACACGCCTCTCTGCAGCTTCTCTCCTCCTGCTACCCCCCCAAAAACCCATCTCCATAGAGACTGTGTCAGCTCCCAAACAGACAAAAAACAAACTAAAAACCAGCAACAAACAACTTAAACATAAACAATTACAAAGAAAGAACAATACAGTATCCACATCTGAACCAAAGAGTAAAACAGTGAAATGTGGATTATTAAATATTAGGTCTCTCTCCTCCAAGTCTCTGTTAGTACATGACTTAATAATTGATCAACAAATCGATTTACTCTGCCTTACAGAAACCTGGTTGCAGCAGGATGATTATGTTAGTTTAAATGAGTCAACACCCCCGAGTCATTCTAACTACCAGAAATAATTATTGTGGGTGATTTTAACATCCATGTAGATGCTAAAAATGACAGCCTCAACATGGCATTTAGTCTGTTATTAGACTCAATTGGTTTCTCTCAAAATGTAAAAGAACCCACCCACCACTTTTATCACACTCTAGATCTTGTTTTAACATATGGCATAGAAACTGAACATTTAACAGTGTTTCCTGAAAACCCTCTCCTGTCTGATCATTTCCTGATAACATTTACATTTACAATAATTGATTACACAGCGGTGGAGAGTAGACTTTATCAAAGTAGATGTCTTTCTGAAAGTGCTGTAACTAAGTTTAAGAATATAATCCACCCACTGTTATCATCTTCAATGCCCTGTACCAACACAGAGCAGAGCAGCTATCTGAACGCTACTCCAACAGAGGTCGATTATCTTGTTAATAATTTCACCTCCTCACTACGTACGATACTATACGATACTGTAGCTTCGGTGAAAAGTAGAACCTCATCAGAATTGCTTGACTCCGTGGTATAATTCTCAAACATGTAGCCTAAAGCAGAGCTGGAGAGGAAATGGCGTGTCACAAATTTAGAAGATCATCATTTAGCCTGGAGAAATAGTTTTTTGCTTTATAAGAAAGCCCTCTATAAAGCTAGAACATCTTACTATTCATCACTGATTAAAGAAAATAAGAACAACCCTAGGTTTCTCTTCAGCACTGTAGCCAGGCTGACAAAAAGTCAGAGCTCTGTTGAGCCAACCATCCCTTTAACGTTAACTAGTAATGACTTCATGAACTTCTTCAAAAATAAAATTTTAATCATTAAAGAAAAAATTACCAATAATCATCCCACAGATGTCACATTATCTACAGCTACTTTCAGTACCATTGATATTCATTTAGAATCTTCCCCATTCCTACAAATCTGCTCAAAGTAGTCCTGCCATTAATTAATGCTTCAATCTTATATATGATCAACCTATCTCTAATAATCAGCTATGTACCACAGGCCTTCAAGCTGGCTGTAGTTAAACCTTTACCTAAAAAGCCATCTCTAGACCCAACTGTCTTGGCTAATTATAGGCCAATCTCCAACCTTCCTTTCATTTAAAAAAAACCTTGAAAGAGTAGTTGTCAAGCAGCTAACAGATCATCTGCAGAGGAATGGCTTAATTGAAAGTTTCAGTCAGGTTTCAGAGCTCATCACAGCACAGAAACAGCTTTAGTGAAGGTTACAAATGATCTTCTTATGGCCTCTGACAGTGGACTCATCTCTGTGCTTGTCCTGCTAGACCTCAATTGCAGCGTTTAATACTGTCGACCATAATATCTTATTAGAGCGATTAGAGCACGCTGTAGGTATTACAGGTACTGTGCTGCAGTGGTTTGTATCATATCTATCTAACAGATAGATATGATACATGTAAATGGAGAGTCCTCTTCACACGCTGAGGTTAATTATGGAGTTCCACAGGGTTCAGTGCTAGGACCAATTCTGTTTACATTGTACTTTTTTTTCTGCTCTTGCTCTTGACGAAGGTGGTCGCACTTTTCTCCTCTCCTCCTCTCCCTTAGCTTCCCTGCTTAGCCTCTTATGTCCTTGTCTAGTCTCGTGTTTTTTATATTACTTTTCCCTGGAACACTCTCTCACAGTCTGTTCTCTAAAACCTAAAAGAGGAATTATGGATTTGATCAACTGGTGCCTAAATGCAATTTACACCCCTTTCTCAAAGAGGAGTTTGGGCTTGGGTGAGCCTGAGTGCTGAAGATATCTACCTATTCGGAACCATGGTAACAGGGTTCTTGCTGATTGGAGCTGGCTTGGCCCTGGCTTATCAAAGAATTAAGAAAGCGGAACCGGCTGTTCAAACCCCCACAAGGATGCCCGCTGGAATTGAAACGATGGGAAGAGGCGTGAGTTTCTCAAAATGGGGGGGTCCTATTTCACTGCAGGGCAACCTGCACGTTACGAATAAAGCCTTGATTGATTGATTGATTGATTGATTGATTGATTGATTGATTGATTGATTGATTGACATGCTTCCCTTAGGCAGTATCATTAGAAGACATAGCATACATTTTCACTGCTATGCAGATGGCACCCAACTCCATCTGTCCATGAAGCCAGATAACACACACCAATTAGTTAAACTGCAGGAATGTCTTAAAGACATAAAGACCTGGATGGCCGCTAACTTTCTGCTTCTTAATTCAGATAAAACTGAGGTTATTGTACTCGGCCCTGAAAAGCCTAGAAATATGGTATCTAACCAGATTCTTACTCTGGATGGCATTACTTTGGCCTCCAGTAACACTGTGAGGAACCTTGGAGTCATTTTTGACCAAGACATGTCCTTCAATGCACATATTAAATAATTAGGACTACTACTAATATCCTGTCTCAGAGTGACGCTGAACAACTAGTTCATATATTTATTACTTCTAGATTGGACGAGTATAATTCATTATTATCAGGATGTCCTGAAAACTCCCTGAAAAGCCTTCAGTTAATACAAAATGGTGCAGCAAGAGTACTGACAGGGACTAGAAAGAGAGAGCAGATTTCTCCTATATTGGCTTCCCTTCATTGGCTCCCTGTTAAATCCAGAATTCAGAATCCTGCTCTTCACATACAAGGTGTTAAATAATCAGCAGATGGCCCCGCCCCTCCCTTAGCCTGAATCTGCCAGAGGTTTCTTCCTGTTAACACCTGCAAAGCCAGGCTTCTACCTTTCTACCTATAAAACCCGAGAGCAGCCAAATGGCTGGTAGGCTTTTAGCTAAGCTTTAGCTTCAGCCAAGTGGAAGCTAAATTGGCTAGTCATTCATATGTATATTAGGTCGTTACCTGGGAATTCTGGAGGGAGGGGAGTGGGGGTGTGTGATTGAGGGCGTGGGGGAGCTGCTAAAAGCTGTGCACTTCCTTTTGTGTTTCATCTTGATGCATTCTCAATCATCCAGGGAAATAAATCTCCAAAAGTCACCAACTTGGAGTGTTTCAGTTTGCCATCTTAGGGAGAAATCAACACACATGGGTGTATGTCCTTTGTTGCTGAGATTTATTGATAAAAACAGTACAAAAAACCAACCATTTGTACACATATTTACGGGCTTTGTGCCTTCAGAACTGCCTTAATTTTCAGCAAGATGATGGAAAGATTCCTTAGACTTTGACATGATAGCATTACTCTGTTGCAGTAGATTTGTCAGCGAATATCCATGATGCACATTTCCCATCTAAGGTGCTCTACTGGATTGAGATCTGGTGACTGTGGAGTCCATTTGAGTACTGTGAACAAGGAATGGGAATGGATAAGAATTTAGTAATTATGATTCTATTATTGATATCACTTACTGATTCGATTCCTCATTGATTCACTTTGACAATGACCACCATTGCTAAGCTGCATACGAAAGACATTACATTGATACAATGTTGTTGCATGTTTGTTGTGATCAGTGTTCGGATCTCTACTCAGAAAAAGTAATTATTACACACATTACACTGAATGCGTTTCCCTAAAAGTAATGCAGTATGTTAATTACACCAAGAAAAATTAATTCCTCCACTTTACCATCGCGGTGTTGTGCAATAAAAATAAAAGTTATGTCCATATCCACACTATATACTGCAATGCCATTTCCCTCCTCTGGCACACAACCTGAAATCGGATGGATAAACAAGCAGACTAGCAAATTCAAAAAATTGGATGCTGGGTACCGGTTTTCTACAAGAACCAGTTCACGATTTTTCTATGGTGCCAGTTAATATTACTTTTTATTTTTCGCATGTATCTTTTGACAGTCTAGTCTGGCCATGCATCTTGCGGGGGGTTACCAGGGTTCCATCTCTAAATGACTGCTGGTCAGCAAACCTGGGAAACCCACAGATAATTGGAACTATGGCACGAAACCGCTTCCAAGACATCATGCAACACCTACGCTTTGATGAAAAGTCCACCCGCAGTGATCGAGCAAAGTTCGCTGCAATTTCCAGTGTGTGGGGATCATTTGTCACCAACTGCATCACGTGCTACAACCCTGGTCTACATATTACCGTTGATGAACAGCTTTTCCCATCAAAGACTCAGTGCTGTTTCCTGCAGTATATTGCAAGTAAACCTGACAAGTTTGGGACACAAACACACAAATGCAAGAACAATCATGCCACTGTGCGATGTGTTCACTGCAACAGATACACATGTGGTAAATGCAGACTACAGATACCATGGCAGTGCCAGGATTGTGAGTGATTGCTGAAAATGTTGAAATGTACTCACTCACTTTTTATTATTATTTGTAAATATGTGTACAAATGGTTGGTTTTTTGTACTGTTTTTATCAATAAATCGCAGCAACAAAGGACATACACCCATGTGTGTTGATTTCTCCCTACAGATACACATGTGGTAAATGCAGACTACAGATACCATGGCAGTGCCAGGATTGTGAGTGATTGCTGAAAATGTTGAAATGCACTCACTCACTTTTTATTATTATTTGTAAATATGTGTACAAATAGTTGGTTTTTTGTACTGTTTTTATCAATAAATCTCAGCAACAAAGGACATACACCCATGTGTGTTGATTTCTCCCTAAGATGGCAAACTGAAACACTCCAAGTTGGTGACTTTTGGAGATTTATTTCCCTGGATGATTGAGAATGCATCAAGATGAAACACAAAAGGAAGTGCACAGCTTTTAGCAGCTCCCCCACGCCCTCAATCACACACCCCCACTCCCCTCCCTCCAGAATTCCCAGGTAACGACCTAATATACATATGAATGACTAGCCAATTTAGCTTCCACTTGGCTGAAGCTAAAGCTTAGCTAAAAGCCTACCAGCCATTTGGCAACTCTCCGGGTTTTATAGGTAGAAAAGCCAAATGGCTGGTCTCTGAAAAACTCTGAAAAACTCTGAAAAACTCTCAGAGAGTTTTTCCTTTCCACTGTCCCCATAGGTCTTGCTCATAGGGGGTCATATGACTGTTGGGTTTTTCTCTCTATATATTATTATTATTATTGTAGGGTCTACCTTACAATATAAAGCACCTTGAAGCGACTGTTGTAATTTAGTGCTGTATAAATAAAAATCAATTGAATTGAATTGAATTGAATTGAATTGAATTGAATATCCACTCGTGCCTGCTGCCTCTCACCAAGTGCAACTCTACATTGGAACAAAGTCCAGCTCCTCTTGAGGAGACTGATTCCAAAGCTCAAGCGCTGCATTGTGGTGAGCTCCATCATATCTATCCGGCATATCCCAAGCTCACGTATTACCTCAGGCACCTTCCACACCGATGAGGTGACGTTCCATGTCGCAATGACCAGCGCGGGATTGGCCAGGTATTTTTTTTTGGTTTGTTCATTCAGATGGTTGTTGCAGAACACTAGTTAATGTGTTTCTGTTTCTTTAATTATTCATTTGATTTTTTTTAACAAAACAAAACAAATCAATTACATTACAAATCATTAAAATTTATATATAATTCATATATAATTCACAGGTATACCATTAAATATGCATTTATACAACAAATATAACGTCCAAGTAAGATCACAGTGATAAAAAAGTTGACTGTCACAGTTGTAAATGTTTTCAGGGAACAGATACTTTATAAAGCTGAAATACTGGATTATATAATTAAATTTTGACATATCCATTTTATTATATATGTATTCTGACAGTTTATTGCAGCCTTAAAAAATTCAGAGTACAGTAACTATACTGAACATAGGGTTCTAAAAGTCAGCAGTATAAATTCATTTGAGCTGTTTGACTTCATTTACTCAATATTCAATACTCATTAAGGAAGTCATGATGCATGCTCAATCATCCAGCTAAGCAAATCCCAAAAGGTTGATTCTGTTCATCTGGACGTGTTTTCAGAGGGAGAAATGTTTTGTCACTTATCCAAGCGACTTCTTCAGTCTCCGCTGACTGCAGGTTTCCCGCTCAAACCAGCATTCCTTCCTGTCCAGAATGTGTACATCCTTATCATTGAAAGAGTGTCCACTGGCCTGTAATTGTGAATAGACTGCAGAGTCCTGGCCTGACGAGTTAGCTCTTCTGTGTTTTGCCATGTGCTTAGCCAAATAATTAATTGCCATAATTGCCATGATGTGTAAATCATAGCAATTATCCTGGCACTTAACAGTGTACACTATATTATTCTGTTTGTGCTGGGCAGAGCTAATTCTTGGGGTGGACCAATTTTTGGCGCAGCATGCTTTGGTGTTAGAAATTCACAGAGAAGCAGTGTTTAGAGAAAATGCTTCTCAGCTGTTCTGATACTCCTGGCACATAAGGGATTACTAAGGGTTTCCGCTTAGGCAACAGTTGTGCTTCTTCTCTCCCTGGTCACCTGGAGCTTTCTTTAGGTGCCTTCCCAACTTTGACAAATGTCCAGCTTGGATAACCACATTTACTCAGGGCCTTCTTGATATGATGTCCCTCTGCATCCCTGACTGCTGTATCTGTGGGGATGGTGTTCTCTTGGTGTTGTAGTGTCCTGATGACACCCAGTTCGTGCTGTAGTGGATGATGAGAGTCGAACCTTAAATACTGATCCGTATGTGTTGGTTTATGGTACACATCAACTTTTAAATGTCCCCCATTACTGATGGAAATCTCAGAGTCTAAAGCTAACATATCATTTCATATCCTGCCTGGTGAATTTGATGTCTTTGTCCACCAAATTGATGTGATCAGTGAATTGTGGTACATCCTGAGATTTAATCCTCAACTCATTGTTAGGCAGCTCAAACTCAAACTAAGGACATCTCTTGGATAAGTGACAAAACATTTCTCTCACTGATAACTCTCTGTCCAGAAAAACAGAATCAACTTTTTCAGATTCATAAAGATGGCTGACTATTTGGATGGATACTTCTTTTTTAAAGCTTACCTTAAAAATGTACTGTAGAATTTAGTGAATTATTATTGTAGGGTCTTTACCTTATGATATACAGGGAGTGCAGAATTATTAGGCAAGTTGTATTTTTGAGGAATAATTTTATTATTGAACAACAACCATGTTCTCAATGAACCCAAAAAACTCATTAATATCAAAGCTGAATGTTTTTGGAAGTAGTTTTTAGTTTGTTTTTAGTTTTAGCTATTTTAAGGGGATATCTGTGTGTGCAGGTGACTATTACTGTGCATAATTATTAGGCAACTTAACAAAAAACAAATATATACCCATTTCAATTATTTATTTTTACCAGTGACACCAATATAACATCTCCACATTCACAAATATACATTTCTGACATTCAAAAACAAAACAAAAACAAATCAGCGACCAATATAGCCACCTTTCTTTGCAAGGACACTCAAAAGCCTGCCATCCATGGATTCTGTCAGTGTTTTGATCTGTTCACCATCAACATTGCGTGCAGCAGCAACCACAGCCTCCCAGACACTGTTCAGAGAGGTGTACTGTTTTCCCTCCTTGTAAATCTCACATTTGATGATGGACCACAGGTTCTCAATGGGGTTCAGATCAGGTGAACAAGGTGGCCGTGTTATTAGTTTTTCTTCTTTTGTACCCTTTCTTGCCAGCCACGCTGTGGAGTACTTGGATGCGTGTGATGGAGCATTGTCCTGCATGAAAATCATGAAAATCAGTACTCCACCTCCACCTTGCTGGCGTCTGAGTCGGACTGGAGCTCCCTGCCCTTTACCAATCCAGCCACGGCCCATCCATCTGGCCCATCAAGACTCACTCTCATTTCATCAGTCCATAAAACCTTAGAAAAACCAGTCTTGTGATATTTCTTGGCCCAGTCTTGACGTTTCAGCTTGTGTGTCTTGTTCAGTGGTGGTCGTCTTTCAGCCTTTCTTACCTTGGCCATGTCTCTGAGTATTGCACACCTTGTGCTTTTGGGCACTCCAGTGATGTTGCAGCTCTGAAATATGGCCAAACTGGTGGCAAGTGGCATCTTGGCAGCTGCACGCTTGACTTTTCTCAGTTCATGGGCAGTTATTTTGCGCCTTGGTTTTTCCACACGCTTCTTGCGACCCTGTTGACTATTTTGAATGAAACGCTTGATTGTTCGATGATCACGCTTCAGAAGCTTTGCAATTTTGAGACTGCTGCATCCCTCTGCAAGATATCTCACTATTTTTGACTTTTCTGAGCCTGTCAAGGCCTTCTCTTGACCCATTTTGCCAAAGGAAAGGAAGTTGCCTAATAATTATGCACACCTGATATAGGGTGTTGATGTCATTAGACCACACCCCTTCTCATTACAGAGATGCACATCGCCTAATATGCTTAATTGGTAGTAGGCTTTCGAGCCTATACAGCTTGGAGTAAGACAACATGCATGAAGAGGATGATGTGGACAAAATACTCATTTGCCTAATAATTCTGCACTCCCTGTAAAGCACCTTGAGGCTACTGTTGTTGTGATTTGGTGCTATATAAATAATAATAACAATGAAGAGGCCTGTATAACACACAGATTTTAGGCTGATAGCCATCTTCACATCTTACTTTCAGCAAGAAAGTAAGCATATTACTTTGGTTATTAACCACTAAGGTATTTTCTTTTTTTTAGCTGTAAACTAAAACAAAAACAAACAAAAAAAGAACAGCTACAGGCAAAACTAGGCACAATTTAGCTCTATGACAGTACAGAGAAGCTGCCGTAGCGCAGTTAAAATAATGGCCAGCATATGGATTGACTACACACACACACACACACAGACAGGAATAATTTACCAAAAACATTACATTACAGAGAACTGAACTTTTCTACAAACAGAGAGATCATAATGGAACAGAAACATCATAAGCAAGGATGTTTCTGTTCTTTTTGTTTGTGAATGACCCCTCCAATAAAATGACTAGCTAGTGTTTACAGAAGTGAATATGCATATAACCTCACGTGGTTATTTAAGTTTTGTAATGAGTGCAAAAACAAAAACAACAGCAACAAAATCAACAACAACAATATTATTAATAATAATAATACCAGAAGAAAGGAATATAATAATGTAGAGCGAAAGATGGCTCCTCCTCCCTGAGCCTGGTTCTTCACGAGGGTTCTTCCTGATAAATTGAAGTTTTTCTTTCCCATTGTTGCCAAAGCACATTCTCATAGGGAGTCATATCATGTTGGGGTTTTCAGTGTTTTCTCTCTATTAATGCAGGGTCTTTACCTCACAAACAGCTTGTTCGCCTGGGCCATTCAGGCTGTTAACAAACCCTATCCTCTTACGCTCCACCCCTGCCCACTCACCTCACCAATCTGACCCATGGTCTCAGTAACTTTCATATATTTTGCTTGATTGTATATATTTCTCCTGTTTGTTATTTATTCCTGCTGTTTTACTATTTATATCTTATACCCCCACAGTTGCTATGGAGCACTCATAATTTCGTTGTACATGTAAAATGACAATAAAGGGCCAGAGCACCTCTGACACTTTCTGTGTAATAAGCAGGAATGTAATAACAAGGCAGTGATAACTGATTAAAATGCATCAGGAAGTCTGGAATGAACTGAAAACATGTATGCATACATAGTTGTGGGGAGTCCCCCTTACTGGGGGGGGGGGGGGGGGGGGGGGGGGGCAGGATGACAGACCAGGGGGGAGATATCATCAACCCCGCCCCTGAAATTAGGTACCAAGCCCCAAGTGCGATGGAAGAGGGATCGTTGAGTGCAAGAGGAGGAGCTGACCTGAAAGATAGGATGATGGCGAAGCTTGAAATCTTTTGTAGCCGGTTACCAAGTCTACGTGAAGTACCCTCAGAAGATCTACTAGATGATGTGAATGCAGCACTATGGACCATACGTAGCACCACCATTAACGAGACTAACCAGCTGATCTATACCACGGCAGCAGTGATCTGTGAGATGCATAGCTACAAGTTGAACAGCCACAAGAAGCAGTACCCTCCATGGAGAAGGAGACTAGAGGCCAAGATCAAGGTAGCATGAAGGGAAGTTTGCCAACTATCGGAACTGCAGAAAGGTGCGATGAAGAGGGTGCCTAAGACGTACAGCAAGCTGTCCATACCAGAGGCCATGGAAACTGCCAAGCAACGACTCACAGCCTTGGGAAGCCGCATGAAGATGAAGAGGTACACCAGAGAGATAGAAGGCAGGAGAATCAACCAGCTGTTCTCCACAGACCCATCCCCCATGGCAGGGGAACAACATGAGAACAGCATCACCCAGGCTGGAGAAGGAGCAATACTGGAAGACCATATGGGAGAAGGATGCAACTCATAACAGTAATGGTTAGTGGCTAGTGGATCTAAGAGCAGCCAAGTAGGCATGACATTGTTCATGCCTACTGTTAGGTTTTGTATTGTTGATTCTCATTTATGCTTAGAAATACAGTGGGGCAAAAAAGTATTTAGTCACCCACCGATTGTGCAAGTTCCCCCACTTAAAATGATGACAGAAGTCAGTAACTTGCACCAGAGGTACACTTCAACTGTGAGAGACAGAATGTGAAAAAAAAATCCATGAATCCACATGGTAGGATTTGTAAAGAATTTATTCGTAAATCAGGGTGGAAAATAAGTATTTGGTCAATAACAAAAATACAACTCAATACTTTGTAACATAACCTTTGTTGGCAATAACAGAGGTCAAACGTTTACTATAGGTCTTTACCAGGTTTGCACACACAGTAGCTGGTATTTTGGCCCATTCCTCCATGCAGATCTTCTCGAGAGCAGTGATGTTTTGGGGCTGTCGCCGAGCAACACGGACTTTCAACTCCCGCCACAGATTTTCTATGGGGTTGAAGTCTGGAGTAGGCCTATTTTGTGTTGTTATTGTTGTGTTTGAGTGTGTTTGTGTGAGTGGGTGCGGAGCAGAACACGTGGTCTGTGACACAGGCTGTTGTTGTTATCATGGGTTCCTAAGCAACCAAGAGTGCGTCAGAGGGTGACAGACGTTTATGCTGGACTTTGCTCCTGGCAGCGCAAAGTATTTAAATAAAAGAGAGCGACGGCTCCTTAGCTGCGCGGGTTTCACGCGGAGCTGAGCCGTGCAGTTAATCGCAGGCTTATAAATGGAAGAAATTCAAATGTTAGAAGTTTTCAGAAAACACAACAGCCTTGAAGAGCATGTGGAGAAGGCCAACTAATATGCTGAACCCTGTATGTAACATCTAAAGGTACATGATGGAGACGCTGAATTGAATATGAAAGTGCAAGTCTTTGCCACTGTGGGGCAAAGCACGCAACCACTGTGTGAGGTTGCGTTGCAGTCTCTTCTGAGCTGATGAGCAAGCTACACATTATCAGATCGAGATCTGGCTAAGAACTCATCAAAGAGAGGGAAACAGAACTATGATAACTATGATAACTGGAGTGTGCAGCGTTTCCGTGAGTTCAGCTTCTTCTTTCAGATGTGCAGCAGTTTTTCTGCATCTTGACTCAATTTTGTTTTTAATGTGGGAAATCAAAATTTGGGTTAGCAAACCAGAGGAAAAGAAAACTGACTGCATAAGTGGGAAAATTGTGAAGGGGTCTGAAACACTGCAAAAAGAAACATACAAAATCACACACACAAGCAGAACATGCATTAACCCTACTAACACAAACACAAGAGAGCTCATGAAGATTAGACAACATCTTAAGCATGTGAGTCTGTTTATCATCTTGTCCAAGTCACTTAGTGTGATGCAAAGACCAGTGGACTCATAGCACATTAGTTAAGAAATGATCAAATAATAGCAGAGAAATGTGTAGGAAAGGCAGCTTTAAGAACATGTCCTGCTGGAGATGCAGCTCCACAGACATGCATTAGACCTGCCTAATAACACAAACACACATGCAATGAAGATCAGCTTGTTATCTTTCATCAGTGTTAAAATAGTGTGAATTTAACAGACACTTGTTATCAAATGCTGAATTTATCCAGTGCTCACAATTAACTCTCTAGGTTACAGGACAACAGTTTAACTTTTGTGGGAAAAAAGATTCTGGTTTGACCAACCAGTGATCAGACAATAAATTTAGTTGTTAATATAGTAAATTGGGAGATGCTTCCTGCTTGATTGATGCAGCACAAGTAATTTACTGTATAAAGGAAACTGACTATTGTGATACTATTTTGAACATGCATTTCTGTTGTCCTGTCAATTTAGTGGGTTAATAGCTGATATGCAAATTTGTTGATCGTTCTTAGATTAAGGTGACTGAATTCTAGCACAAGTGAATGGGATGTGTTGGAATTTGTTGTGTGTTGAGTGGAGACTCTAAAACACTGAGTTTCCTGTTTTGATGTGCGAGTGAATCCTGCACCCAGATACACAACTCTGAATACGTCAGAACAAACTTCTTTTGTGAAGTGCATGACAACATGTCACATGTTTTATGATGAAGGGAAAAAGGAAAACTGAATAAAATGGGTCTGTGGCCTAAATGAGTGAAGAGCACAGACCTGGGGACTAAACTCATAGCTAATAAGACATTAGGCTTATGTTGTGTGTTGTGCAGCTGATGGTTGGTTTGGAGTGAATCTAGCTGATGAGTTTTCTTTTGTTGTGAAGTTGAGCCTGCCAATTAGTATGATGGTATGATAAATCATGCTAATGGTGTGATTTACCCTCCTAAGATGAGGGGCTTGTGTCATGACTTAACAAGGCCTTTTTATTTTGATACTTTCACAGTGCACTGAAAGTTTTGTTCGATAATCTCTGTTTGAGCAGATCTGCACGTCGGGAATGAAAAGTGCTACACGTCGTCGAGAAAATTGTTGCAAGTGAGCTTCTCCACATTAAAATGGGCTCAGGAGAAAGCCACTTATTTGGGACAATTAGAAAATGAGAGTCCCTGCCCAAAAGGATTCAGCGAGGTAATCCGATCTAAAGTTCTTCTTTTTCTTTTTGAAATGACGTCATTTTGCTGAGAGTGGAAACTAAATGCGACGATAGGTTCCACTATCAGCAAAGAAAGAATGAATGCATGAATGAATGAGTGACAGGGAAAAAAAGCTGACAAAAGCTGACAGAAGCTGAAAAGACTTTACTGATGTAACACTACTGTGTGAAGTTAACCCCCCCCCCCCCCCCCTGACAAAGGTGCAGATGAATCTATGTGTGTTTCTTTTTACAGGAGCAGAAAGATGACAGCAACATTCAAGGTTGCGTGATGATTTAACCTTTTAAATGCCACTTTCTGTGTCTGTGCATCTACCAGGGGTGTTATTCACTACCTTGTGTTGCTCACAGAGGCAACTGTGACAAAGTGTGTATACATCTGCGCAGCGCTAACATTTACATTTCTTTTCTACAGCATTACAGTTCTTCATGTGGTTTGATCATGTGATTTATAACATGACAACTGGCTAATGTTTTTCTAGTACAGGATTTCTTGGTTTATGTGTGAAGAAAACTGTGTTTACAGGTTATGAGTTGGTGATGCTGTTACACTGTGTTTTTGGGAAAATGTGAAGGTTACTTTGACAATGTGAATAACATGTGAGAAATTAGTGTCACTTCTTTCCACAGCTATGGTTGGCTAACTTTATGGTCTTTTTATAGCACCTCTGGAACCTGTCGGCCTGCACCTGGTCATCTGGATGATCTATGTGTGTTGCTAATGTTTGTTTTTTCTAAAAGTGCATGTAGAGGATTCAGCAGAAGCGGACAGGTGACATGAGAAAAACAAATAAGAGATGCGGTGTTTATGGAATAGTTTAATATGGGGCTCATTAGCTGGCCACTATTGAGCTCCTAGTGATACATGAGTGGAGTGACTTTGCTTAAGAGAAGTCACCGATTCCATTAATGTTAACTAAACACATGGGATGATCCATGTCTGAGGCGAATTATGGAAATAATTGTAGTTTACTGATTTGAGAAAACCTGCACATGATATTTGTCTTGCTGATGTTGAATGCTTTATTACTCTTATGATACAATTGTTTACAAGTGTGAAGTTTGATTTCACTTCCAGATCTTGTTTTCCAGGCCATGATGGTGTGTATGCAGGCTCCTGGCAGAGCCAGGTGTTAAGTAAACTTAATAGGCAAAACACGCTAACATCTTTTATTGCAGGGTTACGGAGCTACTCCGGAGGAGACACCCTGATGTTGCCTGGGACATGATCTAGCTAACCTTTTTCTTTAAGACAGGAATCTAGGTTTGATGAGTTGACTCATGGGAGTGTCCATGCGTCAAGAGGAGGGGTCCAGGATTAACATTAAACAATGTTTTCTATTATTGTTGCAGTGATTTGTGTGATTAACAGTTCATTTACAGGTATTAAACCTATGCAAGTGGTGCATCCAGGTTCAGATGAGGCTTTGATGGCCTATAAGTGAAGTTCACTGAACTAAAGAATGTGGTTTGATGATTGTTGACATGCTCTCCAAATAGAAGTTTTTCCTCCTAGTAAGGGAATACAGGTGCAGCAGTCTGCTGAAAGGGATCGCCTGAGAAATCTTCAGAGGCCCAGTGAGAAGCAAGAACCATTCCAGGCATAGCTGACAGCCCAGGCAGTGGTTGAGGTCAAAGGTCGAGCTGGTTGGAGCCCATCGTGAGATCAGATTCCGGAGCCACAGCAAGGACCATGAAACTGCGTGGGAATGAGAGCTGTGCCAAGGGGGCTTTCCAGAGGCCAACAGAGGAGATTGTGGACAACAGACGGGCACCTGAAGAATGAGGGGAGCGTGCCAAGCTCCATCGACAGCGCAGAAGGAGTTTAAGGATGGCATCATGATTCTGTGAAAAGCACAGGAACTGGAAGCTATGGTGGTGATGACAGCAGTTTCCTATGAACATCACCTAATGCTGTGTCACTGTACTGTGCATACGATGACACTCTGAAGACTGCTGGGATCATAACAGCAGTAAGATAACTGGACCCAGCACCCTTTCCACAGAGGGGTTTTTCTGCAGAGGATGGACAGTAGAAGAGTCATAAGTATTCCCATCGCAGGACGAAGGCCTGAAGTGAGGTGATGGGGGTTGGTAGAGGCCATAAAACTAGAGTGCCGAAGAGGTCTGCAGCTTTGGAGATAGCTGAGACCCATGTTGACAAACAACAAAACTAACTGGTATGTTTGAATGTTTATTCTACATACATTTGGACTCTGGTCCTATGGTCAATGATGGAAACAACTGGAAGAGACATTTATGACGCCCTGCAGAACTTAAACCACTCTGCAGAGAGACGTGATTTGCACGCCCAGGGGAGCACCAACAAGCTGGGATGTTTTTGAAAATGTTAATTTCTCCTTTGACCATTAACAATTCATTTGTTTGCTCATAGGATGCAAGCTCATAACCGCAGAAAATTGTCTAGAAACTATTATGTGTACTGGGTTTCTTGCTAAAGCAGCCCCAAACAAAATTTGCAGACCTGCTGAATACAGGGAGTGCAGAATTATTAGGCAAATGAGTATTTTGTCCACATCATCCTCTTCATGCATGTTGTCTTACTCCAAGCTGTATAGGCTCGAAAGTCAATGAGGAATGGGATAACTGCTAATACATTTGTTAAACTGTGTACTTTTACAGTAATTTAGGGTGATTGACATATGCTGAGTATAAAAATGTTTGCATTGACACTGTCAGACATGAGGTGATCATAACTGGGAACTTTTCTAGCATAAAGGTCAAAAAGGGGGGAATGTTAGGTTTTGTATTATTGATTGTGATTTCTGCTTAGAAATATCTACTTATTAGAGCTGGGCGATAGAACGATAACGATATGTATCGCGATATAACTTTTACTCGATAGAGAAATTAAGCTATCGCGATAGACTTCGCCGCTCTTGTCCTCAAAAAAAAAAAAAGAAAAGAAAAGGTCAGCCAATCCAAATTAAGTAGCGCAGAGCCAAACCAATCACAGCCGCAGCGTCACGTCGCGTGACTTGTTACGTACAGCACAAGTGCCAAGCAGCACGTGTGTTTGTTTGGGAAGCAGCCAGCGGGTAATGGAGCCAGCGCGTAATGGAGGAAATGAGTGTGCCGACTAGAAAAATCAACCGAGCGTGACCGAAGAGAAAACAGATGATGGTTCCAATGCCGGAGAGATTGTCAAACGGAAGAGCCATAGAAGTTCCGTAGTGGCTATTTCGGCTATTTCAAGTCTGACAAAAAATAGAGTAGCGTGCACTGTAAATTGTGCCGAAAGCAACTCTGGAAATACAATAAACTGGTGCATGCGTCACACTGTGCGCCACGTTATTGTTTCGGTGAAATGAATTTCTACAATACTGTTACTGTTAATTCTACTCTCTGCAGTGTTTAAATGCTTACATATACACACAGTTACTGTCCCTCCACACATACGACTCGGTTCTGCTTCTATGCCCCAGCTTTGTTTACTTTTTCCCACCGAGGCTTCTAGACTTCTGATTGGCCAACATTTCGGCACGGTTAGGAATCTAGCGCCACCTGCTGCTTTGGCATGTTCATAGCAGCGTTTTCCTTCAGTTCTGCCTTTATGTGTGGACGGGATTATTTTTTAAAACGAAAACAGAAAATCTCAGTTTTCAAAAACACCCGTGTACGTGTGGACGTAGCCTCAGTCTCTGACTGGAAGCGCTAATTCGTCATTCGGCTTTTGTCAGACTAAAGTAACTGTTAAAACTGTTTGAAAAGCTAAGCTATACAACAAGGAGAGATTGAGAATTTCCTTTTAGTTCTCAGTTTATTTGATATTGACAAAAGTTAGTCAGTTTTGTCTGTTCTTCTGTAAAACAAACTAAGATTTATTTTTAGAATTAATATTTTGTTTCTAAGTGGAATTGACAATTTAGTCTGTTTTGTTTGTTCTATTTTGAAACTTAAACGCTTTAGCGGCTGCCTTTTGTGTAGTTTGCAATATTTGCCTTTATTTATCTGAAAAAGTCTCATGTTCTTTAAGTACATCTACCCTGTTGAACTTATTATGGGAAATAAATATTTAAATAAAAACAAGCTGCTGATTATTTCACATTTTACTTGTGAGCAACGGCACATTTAAATCTTACAAATATAGTTATTTGGCTTATATCGTGATAGATATCGTTATCGCCTGAAATGAAAAAAACATATCGTGATATGAAAAAATCTCATATCGCCCAGCTCTACTACTTATATATGCTTAGAGTTTTATAATTAGTTTTAGATTGGTAGAGGTTTGATCCCTAATAGTCTTCAAACTTTGTGTGCATTCCAGAGCACTCTGGGAGCATGGGAAGAGGTCGCACCTTGTGTTATTGTTTTATGGTAGGATAAATGTATCTATATCTGTTTTAGGCTAAGTGCCTTCTGTTTAGATGAACTGCTGGACTTCCAGACCAGCAGGTTTAGGGAAGTCATTTATGGGGTCACACTCTGACCCCACACACACACACACACACACACACACACACACACACACACACACACACACACACACACACACACACACAGGCAAGGTACTCTTTGTTTGTATGTAGACGTCATATGTTAATGAAGCTATGTATATTCATGTAACCTCAATAAAAGAGCAGTGTTACGGGGGAGCGGACGAGAGCAACTGGGGTCAAGCGAAGGAACGGCGTTTGTCCGGTTCTCTCCCGTGCATGAGAAACATGAAGAACTTTGCCTACTTCGTGTCTTGCTTGCTGTGTAATTATATTGTCTTCAACGTTCCAGCGAATAGGTTCAAGCTACAAACCTATCACCTACTCGCCTGAAGAAACTGACTGCGCTCCATGAGAGTCTGGCAGCACAGATGAACCAGCTGCTAGAAAGACACCCAGAATGGCTAACCAAAGGCTGGACAGTCCTGATCCTCAAGGACACCCAGAAGGAACCATCCCCATCCAACTACTTGCCAATAACCAAGGAGATGCTCTGTCCCCACTGCTGTTCTGGATAAGCCTGAACCCCCTCAGTGAGATCATTGACAAGACTGTCAGCCACATCCTCTACATGGATGACATCGAGTGAACGAGACATCGATTCACACAACCAGGATCTACAGCAATGTTGTTCAGATTGGAGAAGTGTAGTCGGATGATGACAAAGACAGGGAAGGCAGTCAGATCTGAGAGGATCGAACTACCAGAAGGCAACATTGTAGACATCTAGAACAGTTACAAATACCCGGGAATCTTACAGGCAAATAGGAACCACGAAGAGGCTGCTAGGAAAGCTGCAACCACCAACTACCTGCAGAGGGTCAGACAAATTCTGAGGAGCAGCAGCATCAGGAAGAAGGAACACGAGAAGCTGGAGGAGTACCAAGGGCTCAGAGAAGAGCTTGAGAAGATGTGGAGGGTGAAGGTAACAGTGGTCCCAGTGGTAATCAGAGCAGTTGGTGTAGTGAAAATTAAGCTAGGCAAATGGCTCCAGCAGATATTAGGAACAACATGTTGCTTAGGCTGCTGCCCCCGCGACCCGGCCTCGGATAAAGCAGATGAAGATGGATGGATGGAACATGAGAGATCTCTGTCCAGAAGAGCGCAGTCCTAACAGTCTGCCCGCAGGTCTATATAGCATTATAGCTATCGCCACCCAGTGAATTTGTGGGGTGTTGCACTCCCTACAACCATGAATTAGACAAGCAGGAGAACATGGATGGCATTTTATTTTGTTTACAGGACATTTTTTACAGGACATTTTAAACATGTGTTCCACTTCAGTTATCATTACTATAGTATTAAATTCCTGCTTATTACCAGAGATGGGCAGTAACGCGTTACAAGTAACGCGTTACTGTAATCTGATTACTTTTTTCAAGTAACGAGTAAAGTAAGGGATTACTATTGCAAAAACGGTAATTCGATTACCGTCACTTTCCCATAGGAATGCTGCGTTACTGCGTTACTAAAACCGTGATTTTTTTGCGAGAATGTCTCACGACAGTGACGTAAGCGAGTGCGCTGTTAGTGACAACAGCTGTGTGCAGATCAACAATGGATCACATATCGATTGTGGGTGATAGTATGAGCATGCAGCGTTTAAAGCGTGGAAGTACTGACCTTACTTTGAGTTTGATTCCATAAAAAATGACAAAAACATTAGCGTCTATCGTGCGTGGGAAGAAAACTTCTTTTTACAGCGAAAAAAACCCCTAAACTTCCAAGCAAGCACCGAGTGCGCAACGACGTAATGGGAAATTCACAGAGAAACTCGCGGATTCTTCCATTGACCGCGGCACACCTGCACCAGGGTAAACCTCCGCCTACCTCAGTCCTGCTTTACAGGTGAAAATAGAGCAACAGGACCGCTGAGTCTTTGACTTTATTTATGTTCTGCTGTGTTTTGCATCTATTTGAAAGACTGAGTGTAAACACAAAAAATATTTTATGTGCTGGAATGTGTAGAAAATAGGTTTAAATGTTAAACTAATTTATTCAACTCAGAGAATGTTGCATATAATTACATTTTTGCTTGATGCATAAAGTTAAAAGATTAAAACTGATAAAACAAGTTTAAAAAAAGAGACTTTTCCATTTGATTACATTTTGTATGATGGATTATGCAGAAAAAGTAGAATTGGGCTGAAAGATCTATCGCTTTATCACCTCTTCAGGTTGTAAATCGTGTTTTTAAAAAGTAACTAAGTAACTAAGTAATTAATTACTTTTGAAAATAAGTAATCAGTAAAGTAACGGGATTACTTTTTGGGGAAGTAATCAGTAATTAGTTACTGATTACTTTTTTCAAGTAACTTGACCAACACTGCTTATTACACAGAAACGGCCAGAGGTGTTTCTTAGTAGTCATCACTTTAATTCTTGTTTCTGCCTTGATACCCCTACTATTACCACTTATATCCAAGCTGTGTTTCCACATTATTACCCACAGTTTTTGGGCCTTGTCATCAGATTACGTATATTTCAGTATAACTAACTGTGACCACTGTTGCTACCACAATATTACTTGGATATTAAGTGGTTATTACTTTGGTCATTGAGTGGTAATAACTTTTTGTTACACATTATTGCAGCCTTGTTTCTACGTTTTTAACCTACTATTACCACTTTATTACCAAGCTGTATAAGAAAGTGCTGCCGAATTAGGGTAGACTGTGGGACTCCTGTGTCAGCTGATGGGTACTGATAGGGCCAGCAGAATACAGCTTTGACAATCATCTTTGCAAAAACACATATTCCATATTCCAGTCTACATGGTGACATGGTGATGTCACGAAAACTGTCAGATAGTGAGGTAAAAGCAGTTTTCCGCACACAGAGTGCACATTTGGGATAGGATGTTGTTGACCTCAACTGAGGACAAAAAAAAAATACTTAAAGGAATTTGCCCAGATCCAAGATCTTTTGCAGCAGAGTAAAAAAGAGCCATCAAGCTGAACAAATAATCCTACTGAATTAGACTAGACTGTGGGACTCCTGTGGCAGTTGATGGGTACTGATAGGCCAAGCAGAATGCAGCTTTAGACAGTCATCTTTGCAAAAACGAATGTTCCATATTCCAGTCTGCATATTCCGGGGTGATGCCATGAAAACTGTCAGATATTTAGCGAGGTAAACGCAATTTTCTACCTTCACTTTGTACTGTAGGAATTAGGTGTTGTTGACCTTAACTAAGGACATAGTTGGAGAGTGGAAAAAATATTTAAAGGAATTTGAACATGTTTTCTGTTCAGGAAGCAGAGCAGAAGACTTGGGGGTTAGCTCGCCAATCTCTGTGGATAAGGTCACTGAGGTAAGTCAAAACTCTGGAAAGGATAAGATTTACCCCAAGTTCCTTAAAGCTCTGGATGTTGTGGGGCTGTTCAACTGGATATCTCTCTGCAATACTAGGACAGAGCCTCTTGGTGACAAGGGTCATATTCAAGAAGGGAGACTGAAGGGTGTGGTCGAGCTTTGGGGTACTGCCCTCCTCAGGCTACCTTAGAGGTAGTGGAAAAATTCAGGATGAATATTGTGGTTTTTGCTCTGATTATGTAACATTGGATATACTGCCAATTTTGTTCATGACTTTAATGAAGAAAATTTCTGTAATAAACGGATTCACATTTGTCTGTCTTGGGCTCATGTACCTGCATGGTGTTGATGGTGTGGTCCTGTTGACTTCATTGAGTATTGACCTGCAGTCAGCACTGGAGCAGTTTGCAGCTGACTGTGAAGCAGGAGGGATGAGAGATGACAAAGGCTATGGTTATCAGCCAGAAAAGGGTAGAATGCCACTGGGGAAATGAGGGATGAGTTTCTGTCTCAAGTGGAGGAGCAAGTATGTCAGGTTCATATTCAAATTCCTGTTGTTATGGCCATGGTTATGATCAAAAGAATAAGATCACAGATACAAGCCTTAGATGTGAGTTATTTGGGAGCTTCACAGTGAAGACCTGCTGTTTCTCCCGTAGGAAGGAGTCAGTTGAGGTGGTTTGGGTTTCTGAGTATAATGCATACATTCGGAACTCCATGATGTCCCACCACAGGAACATGTGGTGGTGGATGGGGAGATTAAGATTGGGTCATCTCTTCTTAGACTGTGGCTTGGATCCAGATAAGCAGAGAAAATGGGTGGATGGCTTATTAATTTACAGAATCTGATTTCTTACCAAACACCATCAAATAATAATTCTGGTCAGTTTGAACAGAAGTACTTATCATCTAATGTCAATCTGCTGCCTGGGTCCAGTGTGTTAAATATGTGCGGAGAATGCATGTGTACATTACAGTACAATGTGTTTATGTGTTTGTAAAATATGTAAGGCTGTTTTTACAATTATATTATATGATGTTAGAATAAAAAATGGTATCAATATGAATCTGTTATAAATCAGAGAGAACAATAGATTTTTACATTAAACGAGAATACAAACAATAAGCAACACTTAAAGCTGAGATAAGTGGAAGCACCTCTTTTGGATCATAGTCATAAAAATTTACCAAAAAACACTATCTCCAGGAAGACTAACACAGAGCCCAGAATAGTACATGCAATGTCTAATGAGCTTCTGCAATACAGAAGTCTTAGTTGTACCTTCTGTTCAGAAAGAACATGCATCAGGACATGTTTTATAATTAATTCAAGTCAGTGCATTTCTTTAAACTACAACATATTAAAAAAGAAAAAAAGGAGTCTGGCCTGTCCTGATCCAACACTAGAAATCCAAACCTTCATTGTTAAAGCAGGTTGTTAAGAGTTTGTTTCTTTATTTTTATGTGTTCCAGTGAGCAGATTACAAAGAATAACTAACCCTTAAAGAAGCATATGTATTCCTTCCTGATTTTTTACAATAGAACTGAATTTCAAAACATAAGCGGGGAATAAATGTCTTGGAATTGTGCTTTTGAATGCTACCATCAAAACATGTTATAGCCTTACAATAACTGACAACATTCTGAACATGTACAAACAGGACCAAGTTCAAAGGGACTCATGTAGATAACACCATAGTGAGTGGATGAACATGTGATTTATGGCAGTACATTAGAAGGAAGGGTTTAACATGCCAAATGTCCCCATTTTTTTAAAAAAATCACTCAAATGTCACATGACTCAAACGGAAAATTCACTTTTCTTTTCTGTACGTACAACGATTGCATAACATTTATTTAAAAAAAAACAACAACCTCACATTTTTTAAAAATTCACATAAAAAAACCCCCAAAATATTTCTAATGCTGTATTGGTCCTGTGAGGCTTCTGAGCTATGTTAGCTTTCAAACCCCAACCCACACTGATTTCTGAGTTCGGATGATGGTACGCTTCAGCTTCATTTCAAATCATGAAGGGAATATGTACAAGGACAGAAAAGACAAAACAGAGATCATAGATGGAACACATCTTTTATGGTAATAATGTGGAGCACAGGACCTCTATGTCCTACAGAAACCCAGAGTGTATAAACACCAATATCTAAACGGGACATGATACCTAATTTCTTGCAAAGACTTCCATAAGAGCCACAGCATAGCTATTTAGTTCTGAGGCTTGGTGCTTATAGCTTTAATGGCCAATCTGAACGATTTTCCTCTCAGAAGCAAAGACAGAAATGCACTTATGGTGCCAGAATCCTAAACAGAATCCTAAACATTGCACAACTATACCATTATATTTTCCCAAACCATGGGTAGTCTGATTTACCACTCAAAACCTAATCATATTTTAAATCATGTCAGTCAGTGGTTGTAGACTTTTTCAGTAATGATTTACGAAATTGGAAATTACGGCTTTTCAAAGTAAGCCTCATATTCATTTATTGTGGCCTCTTAGATCACCCATCTGTTGACAGATTTAATCCACAGATAAACTATTCTAAGTTCTCCAAGACACTCTGATAGTATTCATCTATGATGCATCATTAAAACTTCACATGCCCATGCCTAGCAGCGTGGATCAGTTTAGAAGTGCAATGCATGTGAAGAGGAATGCAAGAGAATGGAGTTTCTCCTTAAACAACTGAATACTGCTCTCAAATCCAAAAATGAATCTTAGCTGACTGCTTTTAATTTGAAACTCAACTTTATGGAAGCACATCGAAGTCCATCCATCCATGTGTCCAAAAAAAAAAAAATCAGGATCATAAGTTCGGTTCTGAAATGCCATTCAAATGTTAACTGTTTTTTTTTTTAAACAAAAGAAAAAAAATGAAATAACCATTGGGCTATAACCATGCCCTGGAGTGAGGCCTGGGGAGGGTGATGTCTTGTTCACAGGCCAAAGCCCCTGGTGCCAGTCGAACCAGTCTATATGTATCTTGTCGACTTGGAGAAGACATTGTTTAACAAAAAAAAAAAGAAAGACAACAAGAAACAAACAAACAAAAAACGACTATTATAGAAAGTCCCTATTTGGTCACTGTTCAAACCACAGTGAGGACTTGGTTACAATGCTGGCAGTAAGTCTATTTCAAATTTTTATGCACAGGCTTCCATTGTGGTGGCTTCAGGATATTGTCTGTGCTTTTTTGCAGTTGATGTGGTTCTGTTGGCTTTATCATGTGGTGGCCTATAGTTCACACTGGAGCAGTTTAGACACCAAAAGGTACTAGCTTAAGTGGTTTGGGCATCTGACTAGGATACCTCCTGAGCAAGTCTTTTGGGTATGTTCTACTGGGAGGAGGCACTGAGATAAACCCAAGACACACTACAGACATTAGGTCTCTCAGCTGGGCTGTAAATGCCTTGGTTTTCCCCCAGAGGAGGTGGCTGGGGAGAGAGCAATTTGGTCTTGGCCCTAGTTGGTTGCACTGTCCTTACAGAGATATATTTTTAGACAACTGAAAAACACCCTACATTCTGATCTGAAATATATGAAATTATACCATAAGTTATGGGCTGCATTATCAAGTACTACTCAGTTTCTTAATGAGAAAACATCTGAATGACATACTAATTATGTGAATTTACTTTTGGGCAAGAATAATCATTTGTTTTCTCACAATAAGTGGATGTGAGTCTCCTAATTATGAAAGCAATAATTTGTGCATTTTATATATATCCAAGAAAGTTACACTGTAGGCGGTCAAGCTCAAGACATCATACACAGAGTTTAATGTTAAAGGCTAAACTTTGGTGTCAAATGTAATACATGCTATGCTTAATAAAGGGATATGTATCATCGGTTTTTATCAGCCAAGCCTGTTGAACACATAATTAACAAGATTTGTATTATTTTTCATATTCTGAAAATGACTTGAAAAGCACTCCTCTACATACGGCCTTTGTTAGGTTGCAAAACATAGAGACATTTGAATTGACATTTTAAAATTTCTAGATTTCAAAATCTGCAGGACATTTGAATGTTATTTTAAATCACTTTGATGATAGAATAATAATTGGTTATTGGTAGCACTTGCTGGGAAGCTATAACTCAAGTAATGTTGAGTCACTAAATACAGTGTTAGTAGTTCAGTTGCGACATCATTTAGAACTATCTTCTGGCAAGACACTAAATCCCAATTTGCTTCTGTTGGCAAGCCAGTGCCTATAGCTCTCAGTGGTATGTGAGAATAAGAAACATTGAAAAGCAATTTGTTTAACAGCTATGATTTAAAAGTGCCAAATGAAAGAGCAGTCTTTTTTTCTTAAAAGAAAAATATATACTGATATGTACAAGACAACAACTGGGTGTAAAAGGTATTTCTCTTGAACAATTTTCTATAAAACATGAAAACTTGTAAACCTTTAACCCCAAAACACATGTACAGAACCGAGAATCATATCTGCAAGTTTCGTATCACAGTTTCCGCAGTAAATGGGACAGTGAGATAAATGATATCTCTCTCTCTCTCTCTACACACACACACACACACACACACACACACACACACACACACACACACACACACACACATATATATATGTATGTATATGTGTGTGTGTGTGTGTGTGTGTGTGTATATATATGTATGTATATGTGTGTGTGTGTGTGTGTGTGTGTGTGTGTGTGTGTGTGTGTGTGTGTGTGTGTGTGTAGAGAGAGAGAGAGAGAGAGATATATATGTATTTGGCACCTGTTGTTGCTGGTAGTAGAAGTGTGTTCATCTACATTGTAGCTGAATAATATAAGGGTCATAGTTAGCCAATGCTTCCTTATTCAAATTCACACCATACAATCTATGTAAATGTTCAGTTACCTGTACCAAAAACTGGGTTTGATCTGACAAAAAGTTCTGATTTGCAGCTTTACATAGTTAAGAAACTTTACATAGTTACGAAAAATGCCACAATTACTGTGGTACAGAGGTAGCAGTAAGGTGAAGGTGGCAGCTATAAATAAATATGCTCAACTTAACGTATAAGTTGTAATTTGCACCAGCCAGTTCATTGAGTCCTGCTATGCTGTTTTTAATATCATCGTTCACTGTGACAGCAGGTTCCTTGCATAAAATTCAAAATGCAAGGCCAATTTTAGGACATTAATTCTTAAGAATAACTTAAGTTGCTGGTAGTGGAGAGAGTGGAAGAGTGATGGAACATTAACAAGACACGTGACTGTACTGTAGTAATTTGACAGTTAGATGCCTGTGATTATGTCCAACAGCCCCCCAAAAAGACTGTTACCTGAATATACAGCAGCTTCAAGAAAACTACTCAACATCTGTGCTGTGCTGCATACTGATGGAAGCCTTTGGAGAGTGTTTGGAAGGAGGAAAAGTGAATCTGAGGTTCAACTGAAGTCACAGTGTATGTGTTCCTCAATGCATGGTTACTGGCAGCTGGACTTCCTGTAGTGAACAGTCTTTGTGCTTCTGGTCTATGAGATCACACTTCCACAGAGGTGATCTGGTTCATCTGGGCCCTCATTGACTGGATGCTGTTCAGGATCTTCTTCTGGTGACCAGCCAATGTCACTCCCACTCGGAGGATATCCCTGAAGATAAATCATACGCCATCATTACACCCAGCTATACCACAGGAGTAACAGTTGACATTTCAGAAGGCATTCTGGCTTGTGGATACTGACAACCAAATCTAAATGACAACTTTTGTGTATATTATAAAATTGTACAAAGTTGGTTAAAAAAGTTCAGGCACTTAGTCCATAATCGATCATGAAATTTACCAGTCTTCCTTTAAATCTGCAACACTTTAAGCAACAGTTACTTTCACATTTCTCAGTGCAAGTCCACTTGCGCTTGTGTCTCTGTGACACACATTTGGTCTCCTCTAGCATGTAAAAAAACCTCTTCAACTTAATTTTTCATTTCGGGAACATGGATAACTAGTATGGTAACTAGTATGATAAGTAGTATGATAACTAGTATGGCAGCAGCCTCCCTACAGTAAGGGAGGCTGCTGGTGTGGCCAAAAAAACTCTGGGCTTTGAAAGCTCTTATGTGCTGTTGCACAATGGCACACACAGGTAGTTCAGGTAATCTCCTACCATAGACACCTCAGGACATTATAGTTGAACAGCAGAGCATTCTGACAATGGGTGACAAATTTAAAGCACACAAACGTGTAAATGTTCAAAGTAAATAAATAAATAAATAAAAATACAGGCAGCTGCCCGTGCTACCCTTCAGCTTCATAGTAGAAATACCTGTTGTATAAATGAGAAAATCCTAGGTGATTTTCAGGAAAGTTGAACCCTGACTTAACCTTGAGGTCAATATCATTAAGATTCAGACTCATCTGATACACCTAAGGTATTACATCACCTCATTTTTGAGTTATTGTATTCACAAACTTGGGTATGTGGGGCAGGCAGGCAGGCAGCAGAGCAATGCTTTTACAATTGAGGGATACAAATAAAATAAAAAGATAAGTTCAGTCCTGCTCATGTTGCTGACCTGTGAGATCCAAGTCTTACCCCTGAAAGTTTGGACAGCCTAATAGACATGCTCATGTTTGATTTCTTTGGAAGTTTAAGGCCCATGGTCCATGAGGGGCGATTGTGGCTCAAGAGGGAGTTCGCCTTGTAATCGGAAGGTTGCCGGTTCGAGCCCTGGCTTGGACAGTCTCGGTCGTTGTGTCCTTGGGCAGTCCTTGGCGGTGGCGCCAGTGTCTGGCAGCCTCGCCTCTGTCAGTGCGCCCCAGGGTGGCTGTGGCTACAATGTAGCTTGCCATCACCTGTGTGTGAATGGGTGGATGACTGGATGTGTAAAGCGCTTTGGGGTCCTTAGGGACTAGTAAAACGCTATACAAAATACAGGCCATTTAACATGGTGGCAAATATTAAGTGCTTATTTTAATTTTTGTTGGCAAAGCCTCATAATTTTATTACCATATCTTTAATTATTATTATTATATATCAGTTTAGAATCCTCACTCTTACTTTTATGTCCTTATAAAGAGAGGCCTCCACTTATATCAACGAGCTTCTTCAGCCTTACTCTCCAAACCGTCATGTCATACCATTATGGGGATCCTTCGCGATCCCCATAATGGTATGACATCATAGAACAACTGCCTGAATACCTGCTTCTCCACAACATGGAAGCTCATCTCAACCAAGCTGAGTAGACACATGAGTCAATATGTAAGGACACCTGAGAAAGGTATTGGAAATAACACCACAGAGCCAAAGCGACAGCTCCTGGTTGGCAGAGCAGTACACAAGGATTCTTAGACCAGTACCAACATGAGCAGTGCCAAGTTTGACTACAAACACCATCAAGGCATGGAGACATCAGTAGGTCCCTGAATGCACGCTGTTGTATCTGGCACAAAGAGATTAGCAACAGATTCTTTAAGTCCCAACTTTTCTGAACCATTTTTCCTTTGCGGCAGGGCATATTTTCCCGCTGAAAGAGGCCATAGCCATTAGGGAATACTGTTTCCGTGAATACGTTTCTGTTTCTTTCAGATTACATTAAAGCAATTACTAACAGTTAAACACTGAAATGACAGGTGAGATACTATTTTTCAACTATTAATGAGTCCACAGTAACTTAACGAGTAACAACATTTATAATGTAGTTTCACTGGTCTGGCCCATTTAAGATCACTTAAGATCAAAGTAGGGTGTACAGTTTGTGTACATGGTCTGCAACAATGCTTAGGTAGGTAGTAGGTAGTAATATCCACATAGATGGCAAGGTCCAAGGTTTCCCTCACTCAAATCCTTACACTTCCCCATTGTTGCCGCATTCTAACTCATCAGCTAGTGTGTGCACGTGAGACCTCTGTTTTTGATATAAGAAAAGTATCTAACATACTCCATGGTCATTTGAGACACCACATCAAAGCTGGTGAAGCCTTCACTGGTGAAATTCTCCTTGTACTGGCCCATTTTTATGGCATCCAGCCACTCATCGATGGTGCTGAAAGAGGAGAAATCTGGAGTGCTGCGATCAAGCAGAGCTAAATGAACACTAAATGGTGGATAGAAAAAGACAAAAGAACTAGAAGTTAAAAAGATGATTGGGTGTCAGCAACTCTCAGCGTGAAATAATTGTTCTTCCTGTCATACCTTGATGACAATGGTGTCATGGCCTTCAGGCTGTTGGGATTGCGGATCATCTTATCCAGTGTGCTGACAATCTGGCTGAATTTGGGTCGGTTGTTGCGATCTTTCTGCCAGCAGTCAAGCATTAGCTGATGTAGTGCACTAGGACAATCCATAGGGGGTGGCAACCTGTAGTCCTGCTCTATGGCATTGATTACCTAAAACAATTTGCATGAAAACTCATGGTTAAAACAAAAGTCTTGGAATAAGGTGCAAAATGTAAATAAAAACTGAATGCATTCAGATCATAATTCTGATTGCAAAAAGCTGACAAACAGGACAGGATTTAAAAAGAAAAAAGAAATGACTTGCAAATCTGATAAACTGATATATTATTCTCATAGCAAATGTTTAAACTGAGAAAATGTACTATTTTAAGAAAAAGAGCCATTTGGAATCTCAAATAAGTTGGGACATGGACATGTTTAACACTGTGTAGTATGAGGTTGCCACGGAGGTCACCACCTTTATGGACAGAGTAAATCATTACAGACCTCCAAACTTCACGTGGCCTTCAGATTAGCTCAACAACAGTGCATAGAGAGCTTCATGGGTTTGAAAACAGCATCGGATCCAGAGGCCTACAGCACGCCACCACCAGACTCTAGAGTAGTGGAGATGTGTTTTCTGGAGTGACAAATCACGTGTCTCCATCTGGCAATCTGATGGATGCCTCTGGTTTGAGCAATTGCCATGAGAACAGTACTTATCTAACTGTATTGTGTCAAAGCTTAAAATTTGGTGGCGGAGCGATGGGGTTGTTTTTCAGGAGTAAGTAGTGTGCATCAAGGTTTATTTAGTTCGTTCACATTTCTCATTTCTCTGCGACGTGCTGATTTCAGGGTACAATTTCAGTCACAAAAGATTTTCTCTGACTGACTACAGAAGCAATAATGGGCCGTTATCACATTCTTTTGGCAGTAAATTGAAACTACTTAACTGAAACTGCTAAGCCCAAGGGAACAACTACCACTACCTGGCAGTTTATCATTGTTTATCTTAAACACAAATACCAGTAATTTTAAAGGGCTTTACTCACATCTTGATTACTCATGTCCCAGTAGGGCCTCTCTCCATATGACATCACCTCCCACATGACTATGCCATAGCTCCAGCAGTCACTTGAGGAGGTGAACTTCCTGTACTGAATGGCCTCTGGTGCTGTCCACCTGATGGGAATCTTTCCCCCCTAAGAAGAAGAAGAAGTTCATTTATGACAGAATTTATAATACAATTTGAAGTATTATAAATGAAATGTACTGAATGAAGGTCTCCATAGTCACTGATAAGGACTCACCAGAGCACTGGTGTAAGTGGGGTCTGAAGTATCCTCTTCAAGGAAACGTGACAGGCCAAAGTCAGACACTTTGCACACTAGGTTGCTGTTGACCAAGATGTTCCTCGCTGCCAGGTCTCGATGGACATAGTTCATGTCACACAAGTATTTCATTCCTGCTGCAATGCCGCGCAACATTCCCACCAGCTGTATCACTGTGAACTGGCCATCATTTTGCTTTCAAGAAAACAACATCAAATTAGTGTAAATTAATGTAAATTCACTCCACAAAAATCACATGTGCTGACTCTCCAAACATCACAGGTTGTTATAAAACTAATTGGAAAAAAACACTGGACTCTTTTGGATAAATGTCTGAGCATTATGTCTCAACCACTCTGCCTGCTTCCATGTGCAGCCTTTTTCAGATATTAAACTGTACAAATTCTCTTGAAAAAGAGAGTACCAGGGTACCAGGTTCTACAGGGAGTGCAGAATTATTAGGCAAGTTGTATTTTTGAGGAATAATTTTATTATTGAACAACAACCATGTTCTCAATGAACCATGTTCTCAATGAACCCAAAAAAACTCATTAATATCAAAGCTGAATGTTTTTGGAAGTAGTTTTTAGTTTGTTTTTAGTTTTAGCTATTTTAGGGGGATATCTGTGTGTGCAGGTGACTATTACTGTGCATAATTATTAGGCAACTTAACAAAAAACAAATATATACCCATTTCAATTATTTATTTTTACCAGTGAAACCAATATAACATCTCCACATTCACAAATATACATTTCTGACATTCAAAAACAAAACAAAAACAAATCAGCGACCAATATAGCCACCTTTCTTTGCAAGGACACTCAAAAGCCTGCCATCCATGGATTCTGTCAGTGTTTTGATCTGTTCACCATCAACATTGCGTGCAGCAGCAACCACAGCCTGTTTTTCTTGAAGGATGCAGACGTCTTCCTGTACCACTGCTTGAAGAAGGTGTCTTCCAGAAACTGGCAGTAGGACTGGGAGTTGAGCTTGACTCCATCCTCAACCCGAAAAGGCCCCACAAGCTCATCTTTGATGATACCAGCCCGAACCAGTACTCCACCTCCACCTTGCTGGCGTCTGAGTCGGACTGGAGCTCTCTGCCCTTTACCAATCCAGCCACGGGCCCATCCATCTGGCCCATCAAGACTCACTCTCATTTCATCAGTCCATAAAACCTTAGAAAAACCAGTCTTGAGATATTTCTTGGCCCAGTCTTGACGTTTCAGCTTGTGTGTCTTGTTCAGTGGTGGTCGTCTTTCAGCCTTTCTTACCTTGGCCATGTCTCTGAGTATTGCACACCTTGTGCTTTTGGGCACTCCAGTGATGTTGCAGCTCTGAAATATGGCCAAACTGGTGGCAAGTGGCATCTTGGCAGCTGCACGCTTGACTTTTCTCAGTTCATGGGCAGTTATTTTGCGCCTTGGTTTTTCCACACGCTTCTTGCGACCCTGTTGACTATTTTGAATGAAACGCTTGATTGTTCGATGATCACGCTTCAGAAGCTTTGCAATTTTGAGACTGCTGCATCCCTCTGCAAGATATCTCACTATTTTTGACTTTTCTGAGCCTGTCAAGTCCTTCTTTTGACCCATTTTGCCAAAGGAAAGGAAGTTGCCTAATAATTATGCACACCTGATATAGGGTGTTGATGTCATTAGACCACACCCCTTCTCATTACAGAGATGCACATCACCTAATATGCTTAATTGGTAGTACAATCATGTTTTGACAGCCACGTAAAGTAACATGGCAAGGTCAGCTCTAGCACACACACACACACACACACCACAAAACACACCTCATGGTCTCCATTATCAAATTCAAATTCAAATTTTATTTGTCACACACACACAACCATACACAGTATGACATGGGGGTGAAATGCTTGTAGCTGTACAATGCCCGACCATTAAATGACAGAAGAAAAGTTTTACAATATTTACAATTACAGTTTACTACAAAAATTTACAAATGAACTTAGGAATTTACAGTAAAGAATGTGCAAATTTCAGAAGAGATTATAAAGTTTATAAAGATTATAAATTATAGGAATTATAGGATTATAGGAAATGTGTGGTGGTGCGTGTGGTGATGTGTGTGAGAGTCCAGTCTTATAGTGACGTGTTTGGGAGAGTCCAGTCCTACACCTGGTTCAGGCCCCGAATAGCCTGGGGGAAGAAGCTCCTCCTCATTCTCTCTGTTTTGGCCTTAAGGGAGCGGAAGCGCTTCCCAGACCTCAACAGTGAGAAGAGTCCATTGTTGGGATGGGAGAGGTCCATCATAATCTTCCTAGCTTTGGACTTGCACCGCTTGGTGTAGATGGACAGCAGGTCAGGGAGCTCTGATTGAATGATGCGTTCGGCTGAGCGCACCACTCTTTGCAGATCTCGTCTGTCCTGCTTGGTGCTGTTCCCAAACCAGGTGCAGATGTTTGCCGTCAGGACGCTCTCGATGGTGCAGGAGTAGAAGTTCTTGAGCACCTTCAGTGGCAGATGGAAGTCTCTAAGTCTTCTTTTTTTTTCTTTTTTCTAAGTCTTCTGAGGAAGAAGAGACACTGACGGGCTTTCTTAACCAGGGAGTTGATGTGGCAGGACCATGACAGGTCCTGAGTGATGTGGACACCCAGGTATCGGAAACTGTCCACTCTCTCCACTGGCGTGCCACTGATGATGAGGGGTTTGTAATTCCTCGTCTGCTTTGTAGTGAAGTCCACGATCAGCTCCTTAGTCTTGCTGATGTTTAGGAGGAGGTTATTCTCCTGGCACCAGGTCTCCAGGTTCCTAATCTCCTCCAGGTAGGCCGTCTCGATGTTGTCGGAGATCAGGCCCACAACAGCAGTGTCGTCAGCAAACTTGACAATGGAGGTGGTGTCTGATGTGGCTACACAGTCATAAGTGTACAGTGAGTACAGCAGGGGGCTTAAAACACAGCCCTGAGGCACTCTAGTGCTGAGTGAGATGGAGGGGGAGACTTGTTTTCCCACCCTCACTGATTGGGGTCTGTCTGTGAGGAAGTTGAGGATCCACTGACACAGTGACGAGCTGAGTCCTAGATCCATCAACTTGGTGAAAAGCTTAGAGGGAATTATTGTGTTGAATGCTGAACTGTAATCCACGAACAGCATCCTAACATAATTCCCTCTGCCAGTGTCCAGGTGACTCAGGGATGTGTGGAGCAGGTGAGATATGGCATCGTCTGTGGAACGATTAGTCTGGTAAGCAAACTGAAGTGAGTTGATGGTGGCAGGAAGTGAAGAAGTAATGTGATCTCTCACCAGTCTTTCAAAACACTTCATCACAATTGAAGTCAGTGCTACTGGACGGTAGTCATTGTGGCAAGCGGGCTGTTGTTTCTTTGGAACAGGAACAATAATGGACTGTTTGAAGCACGTGGGAACCACAGCTTGGGCCAGGGAGAGGTTGAAGATCTCCGTGAACACCGGTGCTAGCTGGTCAGCGCAGGCTCTAAGGACCCGGCCAGGGATTGCATCTGGTCCTGCTGCCTTCCTGGTGTTCACCCTCCTGAAGGTGTTCCTCACGGCATGCTCTGTGATGACAAATGCATTTTCTTCACTGGTGCACTCCGAGCGCGCACAGCCGTTTGTTGTTTTAATTGCTGCAGTGTCGAAGCGAGCATAAAACGTGTTCAGCTCATCAGCCAGTGAAGCATCGGCATTCATCATTGAAGAAGCTGGTCGTTTATAGTCCGTTATAGTCCGCAGTCCTTTCCACAGGCTCCTAGAGTCGCACTGTCGTAGTTGTGACTTTAGTTTTTCCCCGTAGCTCCGCTTTGCCTTTCTGACCGCGCTGCGTACGTTGTAGGACGCAGCCTTGTATAGGTCCATATTACCGGAGACGAGCCCTTCATTGTAGGCAGCGGTGCGTGATCTCAGAGCGTCGCGGATGTTTTTATCCACCCACGGCTTCTGGTTGGGAAACGTTCGGATGATAGTTCTTTCTGCTGTGTCGTCTGCTAGTTTCCCGATAAATCCCACAACCGCTTCCGTAAATATGTTGATGTCATCAGAGCTGCGCCAAAACATGTCCCAGTCTGCGTCATCCAGTGTGTCCTGCAGCGCCACTGATTGGTCCGTCCAGCGAGCGACCTCCCTCCTGATTGGTGGTTGCTGCTTTAGCCTTTGTTTGTAAGCAGGCATGAGGAAGATGGCGGCATGGTCCGATTTTCCAAATGCCGGCAGGGGCTGAGCCTTGTAACAGTTCTTGAACGGGGTGTAGCAGTGGTCTAATGTCCTAGTGCCCCGGGTGGGGCAGTTGATGTGCTGGTGAAGGTTGAGAAATGTCCGTTTGAGATTCACTCTGTTAAAATCTCCCATAACAATGAGTGCGGCATCTTGGTGGAGTGTTTGTTGATGTGTGAGAGCCTCATGTAGCTCACATAAGGCAGTGTCCGAGTCCGCGTGAGGTGGAATGTAAACAGTGCAGGCAATGACCGTAGTGAATTCCCGAGGGAGATAGAAAGGGCGACATTTAACGATCAAAAGCTCCAGATTGGGCGAGCAAGAGCGTGTGAGTGGGGAGATGTTTGTGCTGTCGCACCATCTGTTGTTCACCATCAAACACACTCCACCACCTCTTTTCTTCCCCGACTCCATTGTCCTGTCCATGTGGTAAACCGGAAAGAACCTCGTCGGCTGCACGGCGTGGTCTGGTATCGCTGGGTTCAGCCAAGTCACGGTGAAGCAGAGGAGGTTGCAGTCCCGAATGTCTCTCTGGAACTTGATTCTGGCTCTGAGGTCATCAAGCTTGTTCTCGATGGATTGAACATTGGCTAGCAGGATACTGGGCATGGGTTCGCGGTGTGCGCGAGCCCGTAGCCTGTTCCTGATGCTGGCTCTTTTACCTCGAGGCCGTCGCTTAGGGTCGCGTCCTTTGTTCTCTCTCAGGATCTCCTTTGGCCAGGTTGGGTCCGGAGTTAAACATGGTGAAATGTTTGTGTATTGTAGACCAATAGAAACCAAAGTGTCTCTGCTGTAGCAAATTTGTGTGTTTTGCATGATGCCCATGCAAGATTATGGCAGATATAGCAAAAAGTGACGAAAAACTGCAAAAAGTGGAGAAGTTGGGGCAGAGCATCCAGCACGGCAGCCGACCTCACCGGCACCATTTTGTTCAAGCAGATAAGACAATTAGCAGATAAGAAGAAACAACATGCACCAGGAGATGCAGTGTAAATGGTATATGGACTGATTCTTATATAGACTTAGACTTAGAGACTTAGAGCTTTCTTTTGTTCTTGTGCAATTTCTTGCACAGCAAAATTGGGTAGCAGGACCACAAAGGTGCAAAAGTAAGAAGAAGAGAAACCAATATACAACGAGGGGGAAAAATATACCGCTTTTCTACTCTCCCAGAGCACTCGGACTTGCCCAAGGTTATTTGGCATGACAGACTGGGGGAGCCAGAGATCAAACCACGAATCTTCTGATGAGCAGATGACCTGGTCGACCTCCTGAGCTACAGCCACCCAAAAGTGGATGGCAGTCTGATTCCTGCCTATCAAGGCTAGCTATTAAGACGTGAAACATCAAACCCTTCCTGGTGGGAAAGGAGGTTCAAGGTTCAAGAGGTTCAAGAGGTTGAGAGATACAGGTTGGGCTCACATTAAGGCAAGCATTGAGCTCTGGAACCAGCCTCCTGGGGATTGGACTCTGTTCCAGTCTAGAGTTGCTCTTGGTATTCTTTTCACTTTTGAGACACTTTGGTTCAGGGGATAGGTCCTGACTGTCATTTGCACTTATGTGCCAAACAACAGATATTATTATTCTTATAAATAGTATTGTTATTATTATAACCCAACCTTCTTACAGTCACTGACTGGGATGATTGAGGGTGCTCCATTTGGTGACTCTGTTGTCCTACTGAACTAGAGAACTGGAGGGAGCTGATCAAGAACAACGACCTGTCTGATTTGGACTTAAGTGGTGTTTCGTGTTTGGACTTCTGTGCAAATCACAGTTTGTCCATAACGTAGACCATGTTTAAACATAAGGATGTGTCTAGGTGCACGTGGCACCAAGACACCCTAGGCCAGAGATATATGTTCTGGATAATTGGCTAATAGACGGGAGCTGAGCTGCCATCTCATCACGACCTGGTAGTGAGCTGGATCAGGTAGTGGGGGAGAGGATTCTGGACCTAGTACACCCAAACATGTTGTGGTGGGAATGGGAATGCTGGGAATGCCTGGCAGAGACCCTGGTACAGCAGATCTTCAACTCCCACCTCCAGCAGAACTTGACATTGAGTCCAAATGAACCATATTCTGCACGTGTGTTGCTAAGGTTGCTGCAAGGAGCTGTGTGAAACAAGGTGGTTGGTGCCTGTCAGGGTTGTAATCCTCAAACCAGATAGTGGGCATTGGAGATGAAGGGAGCCATCAAGTTGTAGAAGGTTAGCCTGTGGGACTTCAGAGGCAACTGATGAGCACTGGTAGGAAAAAATGAAGCAAATACTCAGGTGTGGGAAGAGTTTGTGAGGCCATGGAACAACACTTTCTGAAGTGACCGTCAGATGACTCAGGCGGGTACTGTATTCACATTGTGTAGAGTGCGAGTGGGGTGCTTCTGACCTTAGGCATTGTTGGGGAGTAACGGAATACATGTACCGCCGTTACGTATTTAAATATACATGTACCGTCGTTATGTATTTAAAATACAAAATATGTATTCCATTACAGTTACCGTTTAAAAAGGAGGTATTTAGAATACAGTCACTTTGTTGAAATAAATGGATTACACGGCGGTACTTTCCTGTTTCATATTTTGGCGGGTCAGGACTGTTTGGGTTTTGTTTGACAGCTATGTTCTGTTGCTCCAGGCAGCAGCGTTACGGTTGCCATGGTTACAGGGTGATGCTCTCTCTCTGCGCCTTTTTGTTGTTGTTGTTGTGCTAAGCTAATAGGCAGAATGCTACAGGCATAGCTCTAAAGAATGTAGCATCATAGACAGTGTAGTTTGTGCTGCAGGGAGAATGGACTGCCATACACGTTATGTGTCTGTGAGCAAGAGGAGGGAGTTGTTATCGAGAGCTGGAGCTGGAAGCATGTAAATATAATAATAACCACTGCAGCCAAGAAGAGTGCCTGACGAGCCCAGTTGTAAGTACACTATTAAGACTCGACTGTACACCGTGTTCATGTTTTCCTCCGAAACAATAAGTTCAGTTGGAGCAGCCTTTCAATGCCTCTCTCTGTCTCTCGCCTCTCTCTGTCTCTCGCAAGCAAAGTTGACCCAGACAACAAAGTAAAGCTATTTTTCGACTACGAGCCCGACACGGAACCCGCCGTATTAGCCAGAAGTCTCTTTACTACGCTTCGGAGCAGCGGACCTTCAGTAATAGTAATAAATCACACAGCAATAGTACACATGTAGTTGTAGATGATCCAAGATGGCGCCGCGTATGGATGCCCTGGTGCTTCAGTGCGTTACTTCTGTTTTGTTTTTGTGCATAACTTCTGTGTCTGGGCACTCCTCTGGATATTCTTATACCAGAGAAGAGCTTCTTAACTACAGGACTACAACACCTGTGGATTTACTTCCAATATTTGTCGCATCTGCGGCAGATTTACTGCAGACTCTGATCAGGAAAGTGAGACGCCGAAAGAGAGGCAAGCGAGCCGGCGCACTCGTGCGTCTGAGGAGACGTGGACTGCGAACTGCTCTTCCTGGGATCTTCCTTTCCAATGTACGCTCACTCAGGAATAAAATAGACGAGCTGGCCCTGATGAGAAGCATGAACAGAGACTTTGCCTCCTCCTGTGTCTTATGTTTTACGGAGTCGTGGCTCTGTGAGGACATCCCGGACAGCGCGCTCAAGCTTGAGGGCTTTCATCTGCTGCGCGCGGACCGGCAGGCCTCTCTCTCTGGTAAGACCAAAGGTGGAGGTGTCTGCTTCTACATTAATAGTGGCTGGTGCACAGATGTAACAGTGATTGCTCAGCACTGCTCTTCCTCTCTGGAATACCTTTTTATTCACTGCAAACCGTTTTATTCTCCGCGGGAGTTTGCTTCATTCATCCTGGCCGCTGTTTACATCCCGCCAGATGCCGATGCGCAGGCAGCTCAGTGCGCACTCGCGGAGCAGATACTGCACATGGAGTGGACATTCCCGGACTCTCTCATCATTGCTCTTGGGGACTTTAACAAAGCCAATCTGAGCCATGAGCTTCCCAAATACAAGCAGTATATTAAATGCCCGACCAGAGAGGAGAGGACATTAGACCGCTGTTACAGCACGATCAGCGGGGCCTATCGTGCGGTGCCCCGCGCTTCACTCGGACTTTCTGACCACGTCATTGTAATGATAACAGCAAATCCTTATTTGCCTAGTATCATGTTTTATGTTGTTAATACTCCTAGACTGTAGGGGGAGCTAGAGAGCAACGGGAGTTACCTCGGAGTAGACTGTGATGGCGAAGCTTTGTTTACATGTGAACCACAGTTCGATAAAATACCTTCTCTTCAAGTAATGGTGTCATTCTTAAGAACCCATAACAACATAAAGAAGACATGGTGTCAGAAGATGGACTTGAAGAAAGGTAACGGACTACAATATAGCAGTACCGACGGATCAGCTTAGCAGTGAACGCAGTGAAAGCATGGACGGCTTACACCCACCACCGATTCTTCAGTTGACTGGAAATGTGGCTGAAAATTGGAGAAGATTTAAGCAACGTTTCACGTTGTACCTATCAGCAATTGGACTTGACGAGGCAAGTGATAAAAAGCAAGCGTCAGTGTTTTTGCATATAGTGGGTGATAAGGCACTGGAAGTCTATAATAACTTCACGTTTACTGATGGTGACGGAATGAAGCTGAATAAAATAATGGAGAAGTTTGAGGCTTACTGCATACCTAAGAGAAATGTGACATTTGAGAGGCACAGATTCTTCACATGTGTACAGAAGACAGGGGAGACAATAGATCAGTATGTCACAGAGCTGCAGAACAGGAGTAAAACATGTGAATTTGGAGGACTGACAGACTCTTTGATAAAAGACAGACTTGTGTGCGGGATTCCAGACAACGGTCTGAGAGAGAGGCTACTGAGAGAGGAAAATCTTGACCTGGAAAAAGCATTAACACTGTGCAGAGCAGCTGAAACAGTGAGGGCACAAGCTAAAGAACTGCTTAGTGACAGCTGCAGAGTGGATGCTGTGAATAAGAACACACACAGAGTCAAAAAGGAGAGTGCTGCCGCTGAAATGAAACTGCAATTGAAATCGCCAGCAAACAGGGACAGAAAAGAAAAGACTTGTGGTCGCTGCGGAATGCAACATCCTCCTAAAAAATGTCCAGCATATGGGAAAAGATGCAATACATGTAACAAAAATAACCATTATGCTAGGTGCTGCAAAGCTCAAACCCTGAAACAAAGTGCAGTCCATACTGTGGATGAAGAAGACACAGAGGAACTCTATGTAGCTGCAGTGACAGACAATAAGACAGGTGAAAAGGACTGGATAATGACACTGTGAATGACACACTCATGACAGTCAAGCTGGATACTGGAGCTCAAGTGAATGTCATATCAGAAGCAGAGTTCAAGAAAATCAGACCTAGACCTAAAATGCATGCAACGAAGGTGAAAGTGAGTGGATACTCAGGTGCAGAAATACCTGTGAAAGGAAAATGCATGGTTAAAGTGACACACAAAGACAAGGAGCACACGCTAACATTCATTGTGGTACCGAAGACTGTGCAGCCTATACTAGGGTTACATGCCTGTGAGAGTCTGAACCTAGTGAAAAGAGTGCTCGTTGTGGAAACTGATGATGACATGGACTATAATGAGTTGATGAAGGAATATGGTGACCTATTTCAGGGACTTGGTTGCCTTGCTGGAGAACACACAATCAGAGTCAATGATATCGCTGTGCCATTGAGAGCATCCTCACTGGATGCATCACCACCTGGTATGGCAACAGCACCGCCTACAACTGCAAAGCTCTCCAGCGAGTAGTGCGGTGCTCTGAACGGATAATTGGAGGTGAGCTTCCCTCCCTCCAAGACATCTACAGGAAGCGGTGCCTGAGGAAAGCGGGGAGGATCATCAAGGACTCCAGTCACCCCAGCCATAAACTGTTCAGACTGCTTCCATCAGGAAGGAGGTTCTGCAGCATCCGGTCCCGTACCAGCAGACTGAGAGACAGCTTTTTCCATCAGGCCATCAGACTGCTGAACACGTCATAGACACCTCAGCTTCACTACTGGAACTTCAACATTATGCACTCCATACTGTATATAAATGCCACTTGTTTTGCACATATTCAACTCTGTATATTTTATATATTTTATTATTATTATTATTATTTTATTTTATTTTTTTACTATTTAATTTGTAAAAATGTGTATACACACACACACACACACACACACACACACACACACACACACACACACACACACACACACACACACGTAGGAAAATATTTAGTATACACATCCAGAAATGCATACACTATTATATATTGTACATATATTTATTAGTTTCAGGTTGGCCATTCTTGTATTTTGCTCGTTTGTGTTGTTGTGTTTGCACATCTCTGTTGCTTGTGGGGCTCGCACACAAGAATTTCACTCGCATGTGCTGTGCCAGTGTGCCTGCACATGTGATGTGACAATAAAAAGTGATTTGATTTGATTTGAAAGTGTAACACCAGTCATTCATCCATGCCGCAAAGTACCTACAAAAGCCACTGAAAGCTGAGTTGGACAGGATGGAAAACCTGGAAGTGATTGAAAAGATCGATGAACCAACGGAGTGGGTGAGTTCTCTTGTTATTGTGGAGAAAAAGACTGGAAAGCTCAGAGTTTGCATGGATCCTAGAGATCTGAATAGAGCAATAAAGAGAGAACATTTCAAACTACCTACAAGAGAAGAGATAATGTTACAGTTTGCAAAAGCGAAGTACTTTAGCAAGCTAGATGCTTCATCAGGATTTTGGCAACTGAAGCTGGACGAAGCAAGTTCAAAACTGTGCACGTTCAACAGCCCATTTGGCAGGTACAGATTCCGGCGACTGCCGTTTGGCATTGCTTCAGCACCTGAGGTGTATCACAAAACAATACACATGATCTATGAACACCTGGAGGGAGTCGACACGTCAATGGATGACATCATTGTGTGGGGTAGCACAAAAGCTGAACATGACATGAGACTGAGAAATGTTCTTGAAGCAACCAGAAAAGCCAATCTGAAGCTGAACAAAGAGAAATGTCAGCTTGGGGCGAAGGAACTGACATTCGTTGGAGATATCCTGAGCAGTGAAGGCATCAGACCAGATCCTCAAAAGGTGTCTGCAATTGAAAACATGCCGAGGCCGCAATGCAAGAAAGATGTGCAGAGTGAAAAGAGAATCGAATGGGAGTGGAATCATGAACATGAGAAAGCATGGCGTGACTTGAAAGATCTGCTTACAAAGGAACCAGTTCTGAAGTTTTATGATCCAATGAGACCTATTAAGATCTCATCAGATGCATCACAGAGTGGGCTTGGAGCTGTTCTTCTGCAGAAGTATGATGAGTGGCAGCCTGTTGCATATGCATCGCGATCCATGACAGACGCAGAGACAAGATATGCACAGATTGAAAAAGAACTGCTCAGCATAACGTACGCCTGTGAGAGATTTCACCAGTTTGTGTCTGGGCAGGCCATCAGTGTTGAAACTGACCACAAGCCACTGATAGCATTGTTCCAAAAACCACTAAATGACTGTCCACTGAGAATCCAAAAAATGATGATCCGGCTGCAACGTTACATGCTTAACGTGATGTACACACCTGGCAAGTTGATGTACACAGCTGACACATTATCCCGAGCTGTTGATCCGAATGAGCCAGCGAACGCCAAGATGGATGATGATGTAAGAGCATATGTGAGCATGGTCACAAGTGCACTTCCTGTTGCAGAAGGGAAGATGGAGCTCATCAGAACGGAGACAAGCAAAGATGGAACGTTACAAGCACTGCGCAAAACCATCATAGATGGATGGCCCAGCTGTAAGCAAAACTGCTCACCTGTTATTCAAGAGTACTGGAACTGCAGAGCAGAACTGTCTGTAGTGCATGATGTGGTGTTCAAGGGAAGTAAAATTGTCATCCCAAAGAGGAGAGATGCTCAAAAAGATACACGCAGGGCATCTAGGCATGGAAAAATGTAAAAGGAGAGCACGTGAGGTGATGTCTGACATATCAAGCAAGCAATCCTGCCGAGCCACTAAAGCCGCACCCAGTGCCAGACCGACCATATCAGAAAGTGGGGGCTGACCTCTTTGTGTCTGGAGGAAAGGACTATATTGTGGTCACAGACTACTACTCTTTGTATCCGGAAGTATGTAGACTGCAAACAACAACAGCAGAGGCTGTAATCACCTCTATGAAAGCTGTATTTGCACGACACGGTGTGCCAAGTGAAGTGTTCACAGACAATGGACCACAATTCTCCAATATTAGGTTTGGACAGTTTGCCAAAGAATGGGACTTTGTTCACACAACATCAAGCCCGCACTACCCACAATCTAATGGACTAGTGGAAAAGTCCGTCCAAACAGTGAAGAGGCTGATGAGTAAGGCGAGAGACAGTGGTGCTGACTTCTACCAAAGCCTGCTAGTATACCGCACAACGCCACTTGAGTGTGGTATGTCACCAGCACAGCTTCTTATGGGACGACGCCTGAGATCAAACCTGCCCATTCAGGATAATCTGCTTAAAACAAAAGAGGGAAACAGCGTGAAGAAGTTTAAGGAGCAACAAAAAGCAAAGCAGAAGTTCTATTATGACAGAGGAACAAAACACCTACCTGAACTGCATGCTGGGGATCAAGTGAGATTCAAAGACAAATCCAACGCATGGGCACAGAAAGCGACTGTTCTAAGGAAAGATCAGCCACGATCATACATCATTCAGACAGAAGATGGAGCTATGCTGCGAAGAAATCGCCGAGATCTTATTAAGGGACCAGTAGTAGTGGAGCAGAGGTTGGAGGCTGCTGAACAACCCCAACACACACATGAGACACTATCACCTGAAACACCTACACATACACAAGAACAAACACTGAGAAGATCTGTAAGACAAGTAAAGCCACCTATGAGACTGATCGAACAGATGTAATGTGTTGACATGTTGTTTGGAAGATGATGTCATAGTATCTATGCAAGTTTCACTATGTTTGGTTACTAGTGTTGAATGGACCATAATTGTTGAAAACTAGTTGTGTTGTTAACGTTACTTTGATAAAGCCTGGTTTAACAAGTAAAAAACAAATAGAGACTGTTTATGTTTGTGAAAGTAGGTATGTTATTTTATTGTTGAAAAAAAAGGAAGACGTAATGATAACAACAAATCCTTATTTGCCTAGTATCATGTTTTATGTTGTTAATACTCCTAGACTGTAGGGGGAGCTAGAGAGCAACGGGAGTTACCTCGGAGTAGACTGTGATTCTTAAAAACCCATAACAACATAAAGAAACAAGACAGTCATGATCCACCTAATCCCCGCGTACAGACAGAGGCTGAAGCTCTCCAAACCTGTCGTGAGGACCAAAAAACTGTGGAGCAACGAGGCTGTGGAGGAGCTTCGCACGTGTTTGGAGTCTACAGACTGGGACACAATGAAGGCTGCTTCTAACAGCTTGGATGAGTTTACGGACACTGTCCATCCATCCATCCATTCGCTTCCGCTTATCCTTTTTCAGGGTCGCGGGGGGCGCTGGAGCCTATCCCAGCTGTCATAGGGCGAGAGGCGGGGTACACCCTGGACAGGTCGCCAGTCTGTCGCAGGGCCAACACACAGGGACAGACAACCATTCGCACTCACTTTCATTCACACATTCACACCTAGTGACAATTTGGATTATTCAATTAACCTATCCCCACAAGCTGCATGTCTTTGGACGGTGGGAGGAAGCCAGAGTACCCAGAGAGAACCCACGCAAACACGGGGAGAACATGCAAACTCCACACAGAAAGGCCCCAGCCTGATGTTGGAATTGAACTCAGGACCTTCTTGCTGTGCGGCAACAGTGCTAACCACCGTGCCACCGTGCTGCCTGGTTTACGGACACTGTCACCTCCTATATCCACTTCTGTGAGGACAGCATTGTGCCATCACACACCATAGTGAGTTATAACAATGACAAACCCTGGTTTACTCTTAAACAGCTGTGGCTGGAAAAGAGAAAGGCGTTCAGAAGCGGAGACAGGGACTGCTACAGAGAGGCCAAGTACAGGTTCACTAAAGAAGTGGACGTTGCTAAACACCAGCACCAGAAGATGCAGCAGCAGATCTCAGAGAATGACTCGGCCTCTGTGTGGAAAGGTTTTAGGAATATCACCAACTACAAGCCTAAAACCCCCCACTCCACTGATGACTTGCTCTTGGCCAACACCCTCAACGACTTTTACTGCCGTTTTGACGAGCCATCAGGCAGCCTTCACACCTCCAACGGCCCCAACAATAGAGACACTTTGGACACTCATTCCCCCACCTCTCCCACCTCCATAGAGCCATCACCACCTTCAAACACTTCACCTACAACACCCCCCTCCTCACCCCACACAAAAGAGGATTTCACACCACCTCCTCCCACCACAACTCTTTATATTCCTGAAGAAGGTGTGAGGAAGCAGTTTAAGAGTCTGAATGCTCGAAAAGCTCCCGGCCCAGACGGTGTGTCTCCTGCCACCCTCAGACACTGTGCAAACGAGCTGGCCCCAGTGTTTTCTGGCATTTTCAACTCCTCACTGCAGGCATGTCATGTGCCTGCCTGCTTCAAGTCCTCTACCATAATCCCTGTCCCCAAGAAACCTAGGATCACTGGACTAAATGACTACAGACCCGTGGCTCTGACATCTGTGGTCATGAAGTCTTTTGAGCGCCTGGTTCTCTCCTATCTCAAGACCCTCACGGCCCCCCTCCTGGACCCCCTGCAGTTTGCATACAGAGCCAACAGGTCTGTAGATGACGCCATCAACATGGCCCTACACTTCATCCTGCAGCATCTGGACTCCCCAGGAACCTACGCCAGGATCCTGTTTGTGGACTTCAGCTCTGCCTTCAATACCATCCTTCCAGACCATCTCCGAGGCAAGCTTTCCCAGATGAATGTGCCTGATCCCATCTGCCGGTGGATCACTGACTTCCTGACGGACAGGAAACAGCATGTGAGGCTGGGAAAGAATGTCTTGGACTCCCGGACCATCAGCACCGGCTCCCCTCAGGGCTGTGTTCTTTCTCCCCTGCTCTTCTCCCTGTATACTAACTGCTGCACCTCCACCCACCAGTCTGTCAAGCTAATCAAGTTTGCAGATGACACCACCGTTATTGGACTCATCTCGGACGGGGATGAGTCTGCCTACAGGAGGGAGGTTGAACGTCTGGTGTCTTGGTGCAGCCACAACAACCTGGTGCTGAATGCCCAGAAGACAGTGGAGATTATTGTGGACTTCAGGAAGCACACAGCCCCACTCCCCCCCATCATCCTGACTGACACCCCCATCACCTCTGTGGACTCATGCCGCTTCCTGGGTACCACCATCACCCAGGACCTGAAGTGGGTGCCCACCATCACCTTCGTCATTAAGAAAGCCCAGCAGAGGATGTACTTCCTGAGGCAGCTGAAGAAATTCAACCTGCCAACACGGACGATGATGCAATTCTACACTGCAATCATCGAGTCCATCCTCACCTCCTCCATCACCGTGTGGTACGCTGGAGCCACTATCAGGGACAAACAGAGACTGCAGCGTGTTGTGCGCTCTGCTGAGAAGGTGATTGGCTGCAGACTCCCATCTCTGCAGGACCTGTACACCTCCAGGACACTGGGGCGTGCAGCTCGGATCTCAGCTGACCCTTCTCACCCTGGACACAGTCTGTTTGACCTGCTCCCCTCAGGCAGGAGGCTCCGGTCCATTCGCACCAGAACCTCTTGCCATAAGAACAGTTTCTTCCCCTCTGCTGTTGAACACATGAACAATAACCGTATGACTGTTCCCACCACTAACACATGACCCTACGCTGTGTTCACTGCATCATTCCATGTTTGGCATTGATCACCACCTGCACTCATGTATATATCATGTATATATCTATCTATCTATCTACTTAGCACTTTTAATTCTTATTCTCATTTTTATTTTCATGTCTATTTAAGCTTAATTTATAACAGTATGTTTGCACTGAAGCACCGCAGCAATTTCCTAATGTTGTAAACCCGCTCAACATTTGGCAATAAAACCCTTTCTGATTCTGATTCTGATTCTGTAAAAAGCATGATGGTGTATTAAGTATTCCAAAGTATTCAGAATACGTTACTCTCATTGAGTAACGTAACGGAATACATTACAAAATACATTTTGGGACATGTATTCTGTAATCTGTAGTGGAATACATTTTAAAAGTAACCTTCCCAACACTGACCTTAGGTTGCACATACTAGTTTTAGAAATTACATTTCTCAGAAGGGTGGCTGTTCCTTAGAGATAGGATGAAGAGTTCAGTCATTGGAGAGGGGCTCAGAATAAAGCTGCTACTCCTCCACATTGAAAGGAGCCAGTTGAGGTGGTTTGAGCACCTGACGAGGATGCCTCCTGGGCGCTTCTGGTGTGAGTTCTTTCGAACCACCAGAAGGAGGCCGGCCCTGGGGCAGACCAAGGAGACTCTGGAGAGATTTATCTTTACTTGTGTTGCTTGGAAATGTGATGCCCCATACAAACAAAAGAAAATGGATGGACTTTAAAACCTCTTGACCAAAATTTAAAAGCTGAAATGTGTGAGAAGTGGACACCAAGCTGAAAATGGCAATCCACAGATATAATAAAAAATACATGGAAGAATTTAAGCTCGGTGACATCTGACGAGTAACCACCCTCATTTGCATATTATTGTTACTTTTTTTCCCTGTTTCCTTCTTTTTTTAGTACAGTAATGACACACACACACACACACACACCTACACACACACACACGTGCGTACTACTATACTTGTATTGAATTGTACAGTGTCTCTTTTACCCTGAGAAATGAGTCAAGGGATCCATTCTCCATGAATTCAGTGATGATCATTACAGGGCTGCTCTTGGTAACCACTCCCTCCAGATGGATGATGTTGGGATGATCAAACTGACCCATGATAGATGCTTCACTCAAAAAGTCCCTCCTCTGGCGTTCAGTGTACCCTGCCTTTAAAGTCTTGATGGCCACCAATATCTCCCTTTTCCCAGGCTGTCGGAGGTTTCCACTGCACACTTCTCCAAACTCTCCTATCAGGTTTACAGTAGGTAAATGACATGTAATGTATTATAATATATTCATTTTGTATCATCTTCTGTAACTATCAAAGTTTTTGTAAACTGCTGTAATCTAGGCAGACATGATAGAGAACAATTAGGCAGAAAAGCTATGTTTAAGTTGATTTTAGTTCCAAGCACTGTCACAACAGTACAGTGACTTCTTAATCTAACCTTTGATAAAGAAACCTTTAATATTACCTTCTTTGAATAGACAATTAATATACTAATAAAGGTCAAGACAGTCACATTCTGACGTACTAAGTATCATAAACCTCACCAATCACTGCCTGTCTTTACTTACACCTAATATCGTTTCCTTTCTAAGGCATCTCTTTGTTTTACCTGCTCCAATCACTTGTTCAATCTTTACACAGGAAATGTCAATTTCCTTAGCAAACTCTCTAACCGCTTCATTGGGATCTTCATATGTGAAGGGGTCAATGTAGATCTTCATTCCCGGTGACACTTCAACAGAAAAATAGAAGAAACAGCAACAGATATATATGCAAAAACTGAATCGTGAAGACACAGGGAAACTTGATTTCTTTCTGTCATTTTTTGCCACATCCAATCTTGAAAAAACATTAATTTCATAAAATACAGCACTAATGGCTATCAGTCTTAATGTCAACAACTTTCAGAAAAAGGTACATACTGTGACCACTGGTGTAATGTTGGAGTTTGTCTGTATATTCAGATTCTGGTCTGTCAGAATTTCTTTTGCTGGAAACAAATACAAAAAAGTCTGCATGTAGATCCATCAACTCGAAAACAAAAACTAAATCTACTAATAACATAAACTATTAAACAAAACAGAGCACAAGCTATACTATACTATATGGTGTACAATAAAGACTGATGCATGACAAAGACAACACAAAATATATGTTTACTAAGTATATAATCATGACCTGACATAGTCAAGTCTTGACTTTGAACTACTCCAGAAAAACAAACAAACCGTGTGTTTCTACCCTATTTAAAACTGTCCACTACAAAGAAGCCCATAATTGGCTTTCAATTAAATATGTCTGTGAAGGTTCTTAGTCAACCAGGTCATTGTAGTCTAAGGAGCTGGAAAGAAAATCCTGGGCCTTCTGAACCCAGGAAATCCTCAGAAAATCACATGATAGGATGGGACTAGGTTTCACAATGAGTTCACCCGAAACCTTGGCTGATTGTGACCTACACCTGTTTTCACACCTCGGCTCGTGTGATCAGGTAGAGGATCATTAGGGGGTCCATGGTCCCTCTTGGGGGCACACTCCCATAGGGCTTAAATCTGGGACTCTCCACCATTTGACCCTAGAACTGAAGAAGCTTCTCAGATGAGAGGCGAAACGTCTTCAAGCAACTTAAAGAAGAACAGACGCTTCTTAATTAAATACATAATTTTACACTAAATTGCATGTTGCCACTAGGGATGGGTACCGGTATCCGGTGCCATTATAGCACCGGTTCTGACATAAACGGTAGTAACCAGACCGGAAAGCAGCGCACATTTCCGTGATTTATTTCAGTGCTTTTTTTCCCCTGAAATGTCATACACTTTGGATTCTAGCCAATCATTTTACCTTTCCAAGGATAGTAGGCGGGCCCAGGTATGTACGTTCTTTTAGAGCAGAGCTGCAGATTAAAAATGCCCAAGACGAAGCGGTCAACAGTCTGGCTGTACTTCACAGCAAAAGATGCAAACTCAGCAGCCTGCAAAAAGTGCTTTAAGGTGATACTGTGCAAAGGAGGTAACACCTCGAATCTGATGAAACACCTGGTGACGCATAGCGTTTTTTTAAAAGCCGAGAAATGCACCGTATTTGATAGCTTGCTGCAAGACCTCACACCGAGTGGTGCCTGTTATCGGACCCGGAGTTAGCAACATCCCCCAAGAACCCGAAGAGGAGAGTCCTGGCCCCTAGTCCTGCCAGTGTAGCAGAAATGATGACGGATGATGATGGTAGCAGCAGCCGTTCTTCTCTGCGTGAGTAGCTTAACCTTCCTGCCTTCTTGGGACCTTTTTGTGCCACTGCTATGTGTTAAATGGCTGCCATTTCCACTGTGTTCAGTGGAATATAACCAAACTTGCCACAGGATAGTTTTTACCTGTCAATGTTAATATTCCAGTGTGAATTCCTTAAATCAGCCTAAAATGGCTGAGCAGCAGAAATCCCCACACCCATCACCCTGGGGACCATTTTCTACCCATTGACTTCCATTATAAACGCTATTTTTCAACCCCAAATTATCATCATATGATTTTATTTTTTCTTCTTTTCTTGTATGTCAATGAAGACTCAGGGCCTTGAAGTTTTAATTTTTAAATTGCAAAAAAAATGCAAAAAAAATAATGGCAGGTCAAAATGTATGTTGGTGCCAATCTTTGGTCCATCTAAAGGCCTACTTATAATGACAATCACATATTACTTCAACTGGTTTTTTGTGGAAATATTTAGTTTCGTTTTTTGGTTTTTGGGGCTTATAACACAGGGCGCTCATGTAATAACACTGGGATTTGAAGGGTTAAAACAACGAAAATATAATTAAAACTTTACATGAATATTTCAGGGAGAAGTAGTTTTACAAGGTTGGCTAATTTAAAGTGGAATAAAATATGGATATATGGTCTTTTTATGGCGTGGCTGAGAATGGTCCCTAGGGTGATGGGTGTGAGTTTTTTAAAGGATGGCAGGAGGGTTAATGTTGTTCGTGTGTAATTTACATTGAGTAGGCTAACCACGTTATTACATTAATGCATGTAAGGTGAACTAGCAAACACCGTCATAGTTACAGCGGCTGTCTTCTTGTTTGATGGCAGATACTCCCTTCACCCTGGCCAAAAAGGCTAAAATGACCAAAGAAAAAGTGGAAAACAGCTAAACATGAGAGGTTTTTGGACAAAGTTTGTGTTTTTTCCATTGTTTAAGCACTGCTTCCAGCCAAGAGTGATACCATATATGCCCTATAGCTGCAGAAAAGGCTAACATTGTTATCTTTTTACAAAAAAACAGCTAAACGTAAGAGGTTTTTGGACCAATTTTGTGTTCTCCATTCTTTAAGCACCGGTTCGAGCACCGGTTCGAGCACCGTTTAAGCACCGGTACCGTTTCAAAAGTACCGGTTTGGCACCGGTATCGGATAAAACCTAAACGATACCCATCCCTAGTTGCCACCACATAATGCAGTTTTTGTAGGTCAAAGTCATTGAGTGTATTTCTGTAGGATCAAGTTGCAGTTTTATTCATAATCAGCACTTTTGATAAAGTGCTTTCTGTATCATTTCTGTGGCTTTGTAAAAAATTGGTCCAGATTTTTAGACCATAATGTGGTGAAGAGTGTAACATTTTCTGGGGGACAGAGTGGACACAGAGTGGCTCACCTGCGACAAACAATTATGACGACAGTGATGGCAATAATAAAGACAACCCCTGCAGCAGATGAACCAATGATGAGGGGGAGCTTCTCTTGAATAATGGAGTTATATTCTTCTACAGGTGAAAAGACAACAAACCACAAAAATGTCAGTAATTTTTATATTTAGACTTATATATTAGGCAGCACACAGGGTATGAAATAAGTCTGAATTTAGTTTGTCAGCAAATCTGATTCCTACCTTCAGTCATGGTTTGGAAGTACATTTTACCACTGAAGCGTCCAAATCCAGCGACAGTCCGAGCCCGGACCTGAAACACGTATATGGTTCCAGGCCTTAAACCTCGTATGACAGCAGTGTTGGTCTGACTCCTCGTTAGAGATGAGTTCCATTCTGCTTGGTTCTGAATAACACACACCAAAGACTTTAAATCAGGCAGATCTGTCTATAATTAAAACTGTAAGATTTTTGAGTACAATTTAAGAGTCAAAATGTTTCAGGTTCAGATGCCTTGAGGTGACTGCTTTTGCAAATTGGTGCTATATAAATAAAACTGAATTGAAATTAATTCAATCAGTTGGCACTGATGTACCTTCTCATAATACTGCAGTTCATAGTCCAGAATAACACCATTGGGCTGATCTGGCTGGGACCAGGACAGAGTGATGCTGTTAGGAGTTCTGCTAACCTGGTGGATGATGGACACTATTGATGGTGCTGAGAAAAAAACAAAGAGATCTGAAGGGTGTAGAAAACATGCTAACAGACATTCGAGCTACTAAAACAGAAGTTAATACTGAAATCACTGAAATATCACTAGAGTAACATCATGCCTCACCAGCCTGGTTGGTGGTGATGTTGACAGACGTGTACTGTGGTGAATAAGGACTCTGATCAGACACTCCATTGACAGCTTGTATTTCAAATGTGTACTGCGTGTGAGCCATGAGGTCGCTGATATGTACTCGGGTGTTGGTGAGTCCCAGCTGACGTGGGATAAACTGCACGTTGTCACCACAGCGGGTGCAGCCGCTGCGACCGCTGCCACAACTCTTACATATGATGTTGTAAACTACATCTTCTCGGCCACCACTCTCCTTTGGTGGACTCCACTCCAGTATCAGAGAAGTCTCATTTACTATGGAGATGACATTTTGTGGTGCAGATGGAACAGCTAGAAGACAAAGGGAAAACAGAAAATTATGCTAATAGTAATTACTGCCTGTTATAAGTTTTTTTTTTTTTTTTTATTCTCAAGCTTGCACCTCACTAGCTAAGGATTGCAAGCTCTAGAGGTTTAGTACAGAGACTACATGTAAGAACATCAAGCAATAGAACATCTGTTTGTTCCGATAACCAGATTCCCACTTAGTGTATTTGCATTATCTGGAAAAAACAACAACCCAATTATCTACATGATGATAATGGAAACAAAGTATATTTTTTAAACGTATTACATGTCTTGTGACTGCAAAATAAATAAAAACTAAATACAATTAAAAATCTTCATTTTTGAATCTTCAATTCAAGGGGATCAATGTAGACTCTGGCAGAACATTCAATCAGTTATGCTCCTGCAGGTTGTTACAAAATTGATTGCAGTATCATTGGGTGGGGGGAGGGTCTACCCTTCCTATCTTGCCCAAATTCTGTTTGTGTTTGCCCTGGTCTATTGGATGGTGGCGTCAGTACTGCATCTTTTTCCGGAGGGTTTTTTGGGGGTGGGGTGTATTTATAGGTTATATAATTATAATATAATATTCATAACTTGTAATGACACAAAATTACACACAGGTGAACTCGATTATCAAATTAGGTGATTTCTGAAGCCAACTGATTGCATTGGATTTTATTTAGGGGCATCAGAGTACAGGGGGCTGAATACAAATGCATGCCATACTTTTCAATTTGTTTGAAATTTTGAAAACCACGTATCGTTTTAATACCACTTCACAATTATGTACTACTTTGTGTTGTCACAGAGAACCCCCATTTCAATTCAATTTTATTTTATTTATATAGCACCAAATCACAACACCAGTTGCCTCAAGGCGCTTTATATTGTAAGGTATAGAACTGCTTTGAAATTCATATGAGCTGTTCGCACTAAAGTAAAAAGCACCATCACTTCATGCGGATACCCTCTCGGCGCCAGCTGCGGTCGCAAGGCTGGAGCCGAACAAAAACACCCTGATAACGACTGTGTTTAGTCTGTTCCTTCCCATTCCATGGAAGGCCACCTGGGTTGGCTGGAAGACTGTTTACTTAGCCTAGCAGAGCGAAGGACACTGTCTCAGCTGAACTCTGGACACGCACACACATACATATACACTGATATCCACACACTCATCCCCCCCTTCCTTTCCAAACGCCTTCGATGCTTATTCTCTTCCGATGCTGACGGTGGATCAAGGAGACCAGCGCACAGGCTGCAGGCCCGGATGTACTGTCTAAATCGGCTGTCTCTCACCCTTTACCCACCCCTGTTGCTTGTCATGTGTTTCTTTGGTGTATTAAGAGTTTTTTCATGTGCTATGTGCAGAGGTGTTTTTTTCTGTTCACAAACTGATCTCCCTGTTGGAGCTCAGTTTGGGGGGAGTTATTTTTTTCTCCTTATCTTTCATGTGGTGCATTTTTCCATTGTTATACCTCTCTGACCTGTCTTCCCCATGTGATGTTTTGTGTAATGTATGTATGGTCGGAGGGTAAGATGGCGCCGCCATTGCGTGCAATAGGTCGGCAGCCTTATGAAATTTCCCCTTGTGGGACTAATAAAGGTATATCAAATCAAATCAAATCAAAGGTAGACCCTACAATAATACATACAGAGACAAACAGAAAAACAATCATATGAACCCCTTTGAGCAAGCACTTGGGCAACAGTGAGAAGAAAAAACTCCCTTTTAATAGGCAGAAACCTCCTTCAGAACCAGGCTCAGGGAGGGGCAGCCATCTGCCATGACCGTTTGGGATGAGAGAACATTGAACTGATGAAGTGATGGAACATTGACAATGCTCCATCAGATCAGATTATTGTAGAAAAAAAACTGCTCTTTGCACCTTTCATACTACCAGTATCACTGAAACGACTGACACAGAAATCCTAGAAGCACTTGGGTATAAGATTAAGGATCCAGGTAGAGAAAGCTTCTCCACAGAGAGGGCAGCTGGAAGCCAAAATCAGAGAAGCCCAGAAGGATATCAATCGATGCAAAAGGGTTTCATGAGAGAGAGGTCCTGGATGAAAATAAGGTAAAATTGTGTTTTCAAAACCTAGGATTTAGAAACTGCCAAACAAAGGCTCACAGCTCTGGAAACTAAGCTGAAGAGATAAATCAGAGAAGAGAATGACCTGTTCTGCTAAGATGCATCCAGGGTGTACTCTCTACTACAAGGAAAAAATAGCACACGGGCAGACCCACCCACAACTGAAATTCACAAATAGCACAAATAACAGGGCTCCTCCTAGGTACTAATCCAAACCGGCTAACACAGGGCAGAACAATCCTGATCATAAAAAGAGCCCTACAAACTACTGGCCAAATACCTGTTTCTCCACAACATAGAAGCTCATCTCAGGCATCATAGCAACAGAGCTGAGTAGACACATCAGTCATTACATAAGGACAGCTCATAAAGGTATTGGAAATCACACTAGAGGACCAGAGTGTGGCCAAAAGGGCCGCACTCACCAGTAATGGTAGGGGTACTGGTGGGTGAAACTCATAAGCCAGGGGTGTCCAACTCCAGGCCTCAAGGGCCAGTCTCCTGCAGGTTTTAGATGTGGCCTTCATCCAACACAGCTGATTTAAATGACTAAATTAAACTCCTCGACATGTCCTGAAATTCTCCAGAGGCCTGGTAATGAACATTTGATTCAGGTGTGCTGACCCAGGGTGATATCTAAAACCTGCAGGACACCAGCCCTTGAGCCCTGGAGTTGAACACCTCTGTCATAAGCATTCCACTCTTCAAGTCTTATGATCAATGGAAAAATTACAGTAATAACTCATACTTATTCTCTCCAAGTCATTATTTTGACAAAAAAATTAGATATGACGGTGATTAGACATGCCGTGAGAGTGAAAAATGTGAGTTCCATGTTGACACAGTTCCTTCTTCTGATATATGGTTGAAAAAGACAGCCTCTAACCAGACCCCACTAAAGTGCAGGCGGTGCTAGACTGGCCAGTGCCACCAAACTGCAAGCACTTCTATCATTGTTTAATTTGTGCTTTCAGTAAAATTGCCCTAACTTTAATCGAATTCCCTTCTCCAAAAGTCCAGTTATCATTTGATCTCTCTGAAGGACATTTCGCCACCACTTCTATCCTGTTGATGCCTGACCGCACCTGCCAGGTCATTGTCGAAGTCAATGGCTCTGACTCCAGTGTGTGAGCAGTCCTTTCTCACATGTGAGACGGTACACTGTATCTTTGCATATGCTCTTTCTAGGTGTCACTATGGATGATAAGGCAGCAGCATATACAGCTGCAGTATATGCCTTTGCCTACTGGTGGTGGTCAGAGGGCCCGGTGGCGCCAGTGTCTGGCAGCCTCGCCTCTGTCAGTGCGCCCCAGGGTGGCTGTGGCTACAATGTAGCTTGCCATCACCAGTGTGTGAATGGGTGGATGACTGGATGTGTAATGCGCTTTGGGGTCCTTAGGGACTAGTAAAGCGCTATACAAATACAGGCCATTTACCATGGAAGTGTGACAAATTGGTACAAACCATCCTGAGTAGAGAAGGCCATTTTCTATTTGGAATCTGGAGTCAAGGGAATCTGCCAGTAGCCCTTGGTCAAATCCAAGCAGTGCCTAATCGGTCTAGGAGCTCATCAACCCTGCATCATCACAAGTGAGGGAGGCCAAAATGGTGGAATTTGGCACCTCCAGGCCCAACTCATCTCTTTGGCAAGAATACCAGAGGTGCAAAACATCAGCTACTGGTAGACTGAGCAGTCAGCTGAGACTGCAAGACTAGGCTGACCAACCTGTGCACTGCTTGGATTGATTACAAGAAGACCTATGACTCGATGCCCCACACCTGGATTCTGGAATGCCTAGAACTATACAAGATCAACAGGACCCTAAGAGCCTTCATCAGAAACTCAATCAAGTGCGGGATCTACCAAGGGGATGCACTGCTCCCACTGCTATTTTGCATAGGCCTGAACCTCCTCAGTGAGATCACTCACAAGACTGGATATGGATAATGACTACAGAACGGAGCAATCATCAGGCACATCCTCTACATAGATGACATCAAACTATTTACCAAGAGTGCATGAGACATTGATTCACTGACCTGCACCACCAGGATATACAGCAAATACATTGGAATGTCGTATAGTCTGAAGAGGTGTAGTTGGATGATAACAAAATGAGGGAAGGTAGTCAGAACTGAGGGGAACGACTACCAGAAGGCAACATTGTAGACAGTGAGGACAGCTGCAAGTATCTGGGGATCCCACAGTTAAATGGGAACCATGAAGGGGTCGCTAGAAAAGCTGCAACCACCAAATACCTGCAGAGGGTCAGGCAAGTCCTGAGGAGTCAGCTGAAGGGTAAGAACAAAATCCGGGCTATCAACACCTACGCCCTGCCTCTGATCAGGTAACCTGCTGGCCAAAGGAGGAGATAGAAGCCACTGACATCAAGACCAGGAAGCTCCTGACCATGCATGCTCAGTGAATACCTCAGGCAGCAGAAACCCAAGAAAGAGGAGGAACCATTATGGAAGGACAGGTCCCTGAATGGTATGTATCACCGGCAGATAGAGGAAGTGGCTGACATCCAGAAATCCCACCAGTGGCTGGACAAAGCTGGACTGAAAGACAGCATAGAGGCACTAATCATGGCAGCACAGGAACAGGCTCTGAGCACAAGATCCATTGAGGCTGGGGTCTATCACAACAGGCAAAACTCTAGGTGCAGGCTGTGTAAAGATGCCCCTGAGACAATCCAGCACATACACAGCAAATCCAGCATGTCCAAATTAACACTGTCAGATTTGATTTCAACACTATTAAAGTGTCTATATGGGTCCACACCAGAGAGTGTTAATTTAACTCTTTTTGGAGAGTTGGTATGTTAACTCTGATTTAGTGTTAAACACCAAATCTGTCTGGAGTTGATAATTTAACACTTACTAATGCTAACTAGGTGTTAAGAGTTTATATATATTAACTCTCAAAGAGTATTTTAGTTTAACTACGTAAGAGTTATCTTCTAATTAATTCTAAAAAGCGGGAATTTTACTGTTCTGAACTTCTAGAAATTTCTTTTGGAAATAAACATTTACTAAAAAGATGCAATTGTTTTTGAAAAACATTTATTCTGAACTGTGCACCACAATTTCAAAACATTTTCTGAAAAATGTAACAGTGTACATGTTCTCACTTTCATTAGAATTTTGTTTATCAAAAGGTCTGACATAGGTGAGCTGGTAAATGCAAATAACAGCATTATCATCACTTATATCTTCAACACAATATGCATGTCCTTCATTCATCACTTTGTGGAACTTCAGCACACTTCTGCTCTCCCCCATATTCCATCTTCACAAGCATATCCTATGTGGAGAATGAATAAAAATTAGTTGACACTAATTAATGGCACAAATAATCCAGTAATCAATTGCAGCACAGTAAAAAAAAGAAAGAATCCTTTTTGAGCCATTACTTGTGTAAAGTATTTTCCCAAAAGACAAGGACACCGGCAACAGGTAATACTGAACTAAATGTAAAACCTCAACCTTTTTCATTTTTACCTAAACCGTGTGCACAAAACTCTGGAGGGATCTAAATGATAACGTAGAACCCAGTCAGGATATCTGCTACTACTGTTTGCTAGTTTGTTTGTTTTTTTATGAGAGATCGTTTTCAGGCTTCAAGTAGCACCATTATACCAACATTTCACATTCTAGACATTGTTTTAGGTGTATTTGACCAAAAGTTTGACTGAAAATTCACATGCAAGCTTTTTTCAAGGCTGTAGTATTTGCCCGCAAACAATACCTTTCACACAGCTTTGTCTCAACTCCAAAGAGCCACAGAAGTAAAAGCTAATAATAATAATTGAAACAATCTTTGAAAAAATGACTTACCAAGCATGGCAAACAACTCAAATATGTAGAGCAAAATGTTCTGAAACGGCTTCACTTCAGCTTTGATTGGAGCCTATGGTGCTGGGGGCGGAGTCTGTGAATTTACTCTATTGGTGTCATAGCCCCTGTAGGAGTTCAGAGTTAAGAGGTCAAGAGTTAATGTTTCCATTGTAACACCTCCAGATTTGACATAGAAACCCTCATTTTTAACACTCGATTTTAACTACTATCATTTTACACCTCAGAGTTACATTAAAAGAATGCGACTCTACTTAGAGTAAAATTAACTCTACTTTTGCAAGAAGACTACTAACACCAAAACATTTAACACTTTTGAATTTGCTGTGTAACAGCAGGGTTCAAGATGCTAGCAGGGCATACATGGAATGCCATAACCAAGTGGCCAGCATAGTATACAGAAACATCTGTGCCAAGTATGGCCTGGAAGTCCCGAGGTCAAAATGGGAGACGCCCCCTATGGTGGTGGAGAATGACTGAGCTGAGATCCTGTGGGACTTACAGATACAGAACGACAAAATGGTGGTGGCTAACCAACCGGACATAGTAGTGGCAGTCAAGCAGAAGATGGACGTAGTGATAGATATAGCAATACTGAATGACAGCAACATCAGGAAGAAGGAACTGGAAGAAGTTGGAGTAGTACCAAGGGCTCAGAGAACAGCTTGAGAGGGTGGAGGGTGAAGGTAACAGTGGTCCCAGTGGTAATTGGAGAACTCAGTTCAGTGGCCGCCAAGCTAGCAGTAGCACTGCCAGGCTGTGCCAGGCACCTTTCTACCTTTAAAACCCGGAGAGCAGCCAAATGGCTGGTAGGCTTTTAGCTAAGCTTTAGCTTCAGCCAAGTGGAAGCTAAATTGGCTAGTCATTCATATGTAAATTAGGTTGTTACCTGGGAATTCTAGAGGGAGGGGAGTGGGGGTGTGTGATTGAGGGGGTGGGGGAGCTGCTAAAAACTGTGAACTTCCTTTTGTGTTTCATCTTGATGCATTCTCAATCATCCAGGGAAATAAATCTCCAAAAGTCACCAACTTGGAGTGTTTCAGTTTGCCATCTTAGGGAGAAATCAACACACATGGGTGTATGTCCTTTGTTGCTGAGATTTATTGATAAAAACAGTACAAAAAACCAACCATTTGTACACATATTTACAAATAATAATAAAATAAAATAATAATAAAAAGTGAGTGAGTACATTTCAGCATTTTCAACATTATACCAGTGGTCTGATGATGCCACCCAAAGCCACCCAAAACTTGATCCCAAACTTGTCAGGTTTACTTGCAATATTCTGCAGGAAACAGCACCGAGTCTTTGATGGGAAAAGCTGTTCATCAACGGTGATATGTAGACCAGGGTTGTAGCACGTGATGCAGTTGGTGACAAATGATCCCCACACACTGGAAATTGCAGCGAACTTATCAGTCTTTGCTCGATTTGCTCCATTGTGGCATCAATCAGACCACTGGTATAATGTTGAAATGTACTCACTCACTTTTTATTATTATTTGTAAATATGTGTACAAATGGTTGGTTTTTTGTACTGTTTTTATCAATAAATCTCAGCAACAAAGGACATACACCCATGTGTGTTGATTTCTCCCTAAGATGGCAAACTGAAACACTCCAAGTTGGTGACTTTTGGAGATTTATTTCCCTGGATGATTGAGAATGCATCAAGACGAACACAAAAGGAAGTTCACAGCTTTTAGCAGCTCCCCCACCCCCTCATCCACACACCCCCACTCCCCTCCCTCCAGAATTCCCAGGTAACAACCTAATTTACATATGAATGACTAGCCAATTTAGCTTCCACTTCGCTGAAGCTAAAGCCTAGCTAAAAGCCATTTGGCTGCTCTCCGGGGGTTTAAGTCTAGGCGAGTGGCTCTAGCAGATCCCACGAACAACATCAGACATCTCTGTCCAGAAGAGCGCAGTCCTAGGAACAGCAAAGATACTGTGCAGTACCCTCAAGTTTCCAGGCTTATATGATAAAGACCCCCCACAGAGGAAATAGGGGAATTTTGGTTTTCACCCTTAATATAACCGGTATAGTATTTATTTCTCCAGTATGGATAAATGGGCCTGATATTTGTTTGATTTTATAAGTCTATTTGTTATTATAATTATTGTAATATTATATAATTATAATTAATAAATGGTAGATGAAATAAAAAATAACAAGTTCATTCCATACCATGTGAATACAGAACTATTTTCAATACTTCTCAAGACAAACAAACACCCTATTCAGGATTCATTAAAGGCAGACATTCTTCAAATAATACACATTTCGACCTATTACATCTATCCCACCAAAGTAGCCATAATTCCGATTCAGTAAAAGGACTAGATGTTACAATCCCTGATAACGCATTGCTTTAAATGGAGAAAATCTTGAGGGATGGCTGTTATGAAGAAAGCACTTATAACAAACAACTTAATCTCAACAAATTTTACACTTCACAGAGGTACAAGACAAGGGTGCCCACTCTCACCCTCATTATTTGCACTTTTCTTTGAACCATTAGCAGCAGTAATCCGTCAGAACGTTAACATCATAGGCATTCACACCAATAATACACCAATAAACACATAAATATAAAAAAGTTTATATGCAGATGATGTACTCCGGTTCCTACAAAATCCCAATAAATCAGTTAAAGAACTAATCCAAATCACTAATACATACTCCCAAATCTCTGATTATACAATAAATTGGAATAAATCTACCACTTTAATAATAAATGGAGATACCCATTCTTATACATGACAGATCCCTCACCTACCACCTACTACTGGCATGATCACATACCTAGACATACAATTCTCCCCCAAACTGTCAGAGCTGTTCCACTGTTTCACTCCTCTATTGAAAACAATAAAAGATGACTTAAACCGATGGATGACAAAACCACTTTTAATTTTAGGATGTACTAACACCATAAAGATCAATTACGTATTCACAATGATCCCTATTCAACCCACAGCAACTTTTTTCACCACTTTGGACGCAATAATAATAACATCATTCTAATGGAAAAATTAAAAATTCCAGATACTGCCCACTGCAAACCTTGGCTTGGGACCCTCCAAAAATGGCCTGTATTTATATAGCGCCTTTACTAGTCCCTTAGGACCCCAAAGCGCTTTACATATCCAGTCATCCACCCATTCACGCACACATTCACACAAAAAGGTGTCTATACCTTTGGATTAAAAAAAAGAATACTCTGCATCTCGCTACAGTATTTTTAAGGTCAAAACAAAAGAAAAGAAAAAACAAACAAAATAAAAATGGTTTGCAGACAGATAAGAGACCCTAGACTATCATGCTTTTTGTCACATGTCAGAGGACCATTCAAACAGTTCTCCTATCCTCCAACACAATAACAACTTTCAAACCCCCAGCCCAAATATCACCAGTGTGATATGGGCCATACTTCATGCTGGTACTGGGACCTGGGCCAGCCTAGGCTCCACAGTGTGGGGCCCACATCTGTCCCATGGTACATTACATAATTGGTGTGGAGTAGTGTTGTTCAAAAATAAAATTAGGTTCCCAATGAAGGTTTTCAGTGGGAAAGAACACTGTGGCTTGCCCACAAAAAGCCCACAAAGAGACTCAAAAGGCAAAATTGCTCTAGGCCTGACATGAGCTATCTCACATGAGGTCTACATTTTCTGTGGTAATGTTTGCTGGAAGATAGCTGCTGCACGGTTGTAGCTAATGGGAATCCTCCTATGCACTTCTTGACTTACTATCCATTACAAATATGTAATTAATTAATTTCTATTAATCTACTACTTGTACATTACATTCCTAATTCTAATGACATATTTTAAAGGTATAGTGTGTAAAATCTCACCACTGGATGTGAGTAGATTGCAGATTGTAGTCAATTGAATTCAGTTTTCTTACTCCTCCCAATTCAAGTGCAAAATCCTAGCTATTGTGGCTGGTGCAGGAAAAACACATTTATGATCACATTTAGTGGCCAGCTGCTTTGCATTTCCCCATAATAGTCACAGCCAGTTGGCATGTCTCTACTACTCTTTGTGTATAAAAACATTTCTGTACACACTATATATTAACATGATTGAAGAATATTTGGCCAAAGATCTGAAATAAGAAATTATTTGATTTTTTTTTTCATTTTGTCTTCGTACCCTCATCCCTAACTGTTCATAGTAGATGGCTGCCCACACACACAAATATCAAATGGTCATATATAGTTTCAGAGAGTTATTTGTGATCTTCATATTAAAAACAACGTATGTGGCCGATCTCTAGCTACATACATATGGACTATTTCCATCTCAACCACTATATTCAAGATAGCAGGGCAACATGTCAGCTTCTAAAATCAGGCATCCCTTCCTCTTTTTTAATAATTAATTACTTCTAAATTAATGAGAAGATGTAATTACACACAACTCAATGTATACATAGAGCAGCTTTAATTTGTCAAATAATCTAGTGTAGGTTATGAATAATCATTTTTTCGCAACTTTGTTCACATGGAACAGCTTCATTTCATTTTTCCTCTTCTGTTTCCTCTCATCCCAGCTGGAGTCAGTCTCAGTTGTCACAGGGCTCGAGGCCGGGTACACCCTGGCCAAAACTGATATCAAAGTCGGGGCTGTATCAAGACACGAGGACTAAACCCCAATTCAACCAGACCCAGAACTGATCCTGAATTAAAACAGGACTACAACAGTTCAAAATCAGGACTACTGAGGAATTAACCAAGACAGAACCAGAATCAGAACTAGATGATAGTAGCACTAAAAATCATCATATACCTGCACTACACTTGTTTTTTTAATTCTACCAAAGTCCACTATTTAGATTGAGAAAAGTGTATATAATTATTTAGCAAACAAGCCTGCATAAATGTAGAATTTGAAAAATAGCAAACCAAAAAAGAAACACAAGGTACAAGCAGTGTTGGGGAGTAACGGAATACATGTACCGCCGTTACGTATTTAAAATACAAAATATGAGTAACTGTATTCCGTTACAGGTACCGTTTAAAAAGGTGGTATTTAGAATACAGTTACTTTGTTGAAATAAATGGATTACACGGCGGTACTTTCCTGTTTCATATTGTGGCGGGTCAGGACTGTTTCGGTTTTGTTTGACAGTAGTTCCAGGCGGCAGCGTTGCAGTTGCCATGGTTACAGGGTGACGCTCTCGCTCTGCGTGTTTCCTGGGTGAGAGAGCGCCTTTTTGTTGTTGTTGTTGTTGTGCTAAGCTAATAAGCATAATGCAGAATGTAGCATCATGGGCAGTGTAGCCTGTGCTGCAGGGAGAATGGACTGCCATACTCGTTATGTGTCTGTGAGTGCGAGGTGGGAGAAAACGGGAACTGGAAGCATGTAAATATAATAATAACCACTGCAGCCAAGAAGAGTGCCTGACGAGCCTAGTTGTAAGTACGCTATTAAAACTCTGTACGCTTTGTTTGTGTTTTCCGAAACAATAAGTTCCGTTGGAGCAGCCTGTCAACGCCTCTCTCTGTCTCTCGCAAGCAGAGTTGACCCACACAACAAAGTAAAGCTATTTTTCGCCTAGGAGCCCGACACGAACCCGTATTATTCAGAGGTCCCTTTACTACGGTTCGGAGCCGCGGACCTTCAGTAACAGTAATAAATCACACAGCAATAGTACATTCACGTAGTTGTGAAATGCATGATAATATGTTAAGTAATCCAAAGTATTCAGAATACGTTACTCTCATTGAGTAACGTAACGGAATACGTTACAGAATACATTTTAGGGCATGTATTCTATATTCTGTAATGGAATACATTTTAAAAGTAACCTTCCCAACACTGGGTACAAGATACATGAGCACCTATGATACGGTGATACTTTTGGTAAACAAGAGTAAAGAGAGAAACTATCTGTATTTCTTAATTGCAAATGGCACCAAATTGTATTCAAACTGAGCCACACTTATGGAGCTCCACGATTCTCTTCCTGGTGTTTTGGTTGACATCTTGATGTTCCCATGTCACAGAAACAGGCTCTGTGTTTTGCCTTATATGCATCCACAGGTGTGCCACCAATTTACTCACATGGGCTCTACTAACCTATCAGAAGCTTCTTCAGTTCAGAATGGAATCGTCTGGAGTTTTCTTATTAATTAACAATAAACTTAGTGTACATGTACTCCTAATTTTGATCAAAGTGATAAAAAATAGACAGCTCTGTCTCTCTTTATTCTGACATTTAACTAATTCAAAAGATGTTTCAATATTTATCTAAAACAAAAGTTTACTTTAAATTGATGTTGTACAGTAAAAATGTTTTCTCCTTAAAGTGTATGTAAATATCTGGTTACAAATGTGAATATCCTGCTGTGTACTGAAATCCCTCTTGGTTTGCATAGAAATATACTGAACAACATACAAAGCACAATATATAAAATAACATTTACCTGAGTTTTTTCTTTGAAAGAAGCCTCTAATGTCCATTCTTATATTTCAGTACATAACTGAAACCGATTTAGTCGGGGAGGGTAAGAACTGAAAATATGAAATAAACACACGTAAGCTAAGACTCTCTAAAAAAAATAGCATTTGTTCGGCTTTTCATTTCACCATTTGTTGATTCACTTGAACAGCAAGTAACGTAATATTGGTCAAGTGATCAGTTTGATATCAATCTTTCGTGATACACCGTCATATTTACATTATTTGTACGGTACGAATGATTTGCTTTGGTACCTGGTCAAACTTAAGGTCTCCTTAGTATGGCTGGCTCCGTTTCTCCAACAGCACACTCACAGGTAGCAGCTGCCCCGCCCTCTCGCTCAGTCTTAGTGCCTGAGCTCGGATCATACCAATATCAGGGGGGATTCACGCACAGTCGTAAATTCCCACAGTGTGCACTATGCGCTTCGAATATTGCTTGCACTTTTTGTTTTATACAAATTATACTCCAAAAGACCCCGGGCTTCTGACAAAAAGACCCGGGCTTAAGCCCAGTAAGCCACCCCCACGCTCCGCCCCTGGTATACATACTGGTACAAGGCATCTGTGGAGGGTCAGATTCAGTGCGATAGTAGCCATTGCGACAGACACAGTTAGTTGCTCCCTCGCTGGTGGTCCGGCTGTTAATGGGACACTGTAAACATTTGTGGTCTCCCTGAGCAGCCTTGAAGAAGCCTGTAACACATGCTGTGAGGGGAAACACATAGTGGTTAAATACATTTAAAAATGTGCAGAGAAAGGAAAGAAGAAACAATTAGGAACAAAATGAATACCATACAAGTACAGTATAATTTCTTATGAGCCACAACTACAGATTAAGATAGTTTGTCTGAGCTATTTCCAACGACTTTGCTCAGAAAGTAAATGTTTTATCATTATAGCCCGCATGGTGGCATCTAATAAATGGACTGAAATGACTATAGACTCCACCACTGTAATAAAAAGGAAAACATTTTAAGCCTGAAAAGCAAATTCTCTTTCATTTGAGAAAAAAAAGTAAGCTAAGAATTTCTTACCCATAAAAAAGTTATCCAAAAATGAACGACTATTTATATGTGCGAAACTGTTAATCACATTCGATTTTATCTAGCACACAATCTCAGTCTCGGTTTTCCTCCACAAAGGAGGAAAACATACCAGCATGCTTAGTTGTATGCATCAACTGTTACAACATGTTACAATCAATAAAAAAAGAAGAGAAAAATACAAAGACTGGAAGTAAAACAAAATATGAAAACAAGAGAAAGGCTCTTAGAAAATAAACTAAAAGGAGAGTAATGGAAAACTACTAAAGACAAAGAGAAGGGGGGCTTGTGTCATGGTAGGTATTTTTGGTTGATTTTCTCCAGACATTTAAGATTGTATTTTTTAGCCTCTGTGTTTCCTCCAGCCCCTTAAACTTATGGACAAAGGATGTAAGCAAAATGAATATACAGTGAACCCTTGAACACTGAATAAAACAAAAATGCTGCATAAAAGCAATAAACACAAGCTTCAACAAGAATCACAAAAATATATTCAAAGAATATGTCAAATAACCCAAACCCCTGACTTACAAGAACCTTTCCAACTGAGGAAATCTAAACTCCACTTTAAGTTTTCAGTGTTCAATTTTACATCTCATTCTTCACAGATATAAACAAATCAGTTTGTTTTACTGTCACGGGCAAGCCATATGTGAATTATTAAGGACCCAAGATGCGGCAGCTCTGGTGCAAGTGAGTTTATTAATCAAATGTAGATACAAACAGAGATGGCAAGGGTGAGCATGAAACTAAGAAAACCTAAACTGGGAAAAACTAACAGAAACTAACCAGAAACAGAGATGCAGGTAGTCACAGGGAAATACACAGAATGATGGAGCGGAATAACGCAGACGAACCAGCAACTAACAGAGGTAGACATGAGGTTTAAATACACAGAAGGATAACAAGGGAATGAGACACAAAAGGAGTGCACAGCTGGGAGTAATCAGACATGATGAGACAGGGGGAAAGTAAACTGAACACACTGAGATCAGACACGGACCTTCAAAGTAAGACAGGAAACACATACACACGCAAGGACACAGACTCAGAGACGCGGGCGAACACAGAGACTAGGGATGGCTATCGTTTAGGCTTTATCTGATACCAGTACCAAACCGGTACTTTTGAAACGGTGCCGGTACTTAAACGGTGCTCGAACCGGTGCTTAAAGAATCAAGAACACAAACTTTGTCCAAAAACCTCTCATGTTCAGCTGTTTTTTGTAAAAAGGGTTATCCCCTGCAGCTATAGGGCATATATGGTATCACTCTTGGCTGGAAGCAGTGCTTAAACAATGGAAAAAAACACCAACTTTGTCCAAAAACCTCTCATGTTTAACTGTTTTCCACTTTTTCTTTGGTCATTTTAGCCTTTTTGGCCAGGGAGAAGGGAGTATCTGCCATTAAACAAGAAGACAGCCGCATGTAGCTATGATGATATTTGCTAGTTCACTTTACATGCATTAATGTAATAACGTGGTTAGCCTACTCAACGTAAATTACACACGAACAACATTAAGCTACTCACGCAGAGAAGAACGGCTGCTGCTGCCATCATCATCCGTCATCATTTCTGCTACACTGGCAGGGCTAGGGGCCAGGACTCTCCTCTTCGGGTTCTTGGGGGATGATGCTAACTCCGGGTCCGATAACAGGCAACCCACCCGCAGTAGATGTGCTCGGTGTGAGGTCTCGCAGCAAGCTATCAAATACGGTGCATTTCTCGGCTTTTAAAAAAACGCTATGCGTCGCCAGGTGTTTCATCAGATTCGAGGTGTTACCTCCTTTGCACAGTATCACCTTAAAGCACTTGTTGCAGGCTGCTGAGTTTGCATCTTTTGCTGTGAAGTACAGCCAGACTTTGACCGCTTCGCTTTGGGCATTTTTAATCTGTAGCTCTGCTCTAAAAGAACGTACGTACCTGGGCCCGCCTATACTCGCAAAGGTAAAATGATTGGCTAGAATCCAAAGTGTATGGCATCTCAGGAAAAAAAAGCACCGAAATGAAGCACCGAAATGTTTGCTGCTTTTCGATCTGGTTACTACCGTTTATGTCATACCGGTACCCATCCCTAACAGAGACCTTACTACACAAAAGGGGATACACAGGCAAGGATGACATCAAACAGAGGGAACACAACTAAACCCAGGGAAACCAAAACACAACAGTCATAATACATAAAACTATCAAAAGTAAAAGTACAAAAACCAAAAACACTGGGTCACCGACTCAGGACCATGACAGTTATAGCAGTCCTTTTCCTGCAATCGAGTCAACAAAATAGGTTTACCTCAAACTCAAAAGATCAAGAGGGTCTTTGTTTTCCTCTTTTAGTTGGCTTTTTTATTGGTCTTTACTCACAAGACCGTCAGTCCTTCTACAGGGAGTGCAGAATTATTGGGCAAGTTGTATTTTTGAGGAACAATTTTATTATTGAACAACAACCATGTTCTCAATGAACCCAAAAAACTCATTAATATCAAAGCTGAATGTTTTTGGAATAGACTAGAATAGAATAGAATGCCTTTATTGTCACTATACAGTTGTACAATGAGATACAGAGCATCTCCTACTCAGTGTAAACATGCTGGGGGGGGGGGGGGGGGGGTACAGTTCTGCAGCGCTATGTACATATGGACAGTATTAACATATATATATATAATGTACAATATACAAGACGTAAGTAATATGTAATAAATAGTGTTATGTATATACAGTTGAGTTATTGCACATAGAATTGGTATTGCACAGTGGTGGTCCATAGAGGAAGTGGGAAGTGGGGGGGGCTGTGTTATCTGTGCATGTGTCAATTCAGGGTGGTTATCGCTTTGGGGAAGAAACTGTTTTTGAGTCTGTGGGTTTTTTGTGTTGATGCACCTGTAGCGCTTCCCTGAGGGAAGCAGGCTGAACATGTTGAAGCCAGGGTGGGAGCTGTCCTTGATAATGTTTGCTGCTCTGGTGAGGCAGCGGGAGGAATAAATGTCCATCAGGGAGGGGAGAGGGCAGCCGATGATCTTTTGTGCTGTCTTGACCACACTCTGAAGCCTCACTCTATCTGCTTTGGTGCAGCTGCCGTACCATACAGTGATGCAGTAGGTTAGCAGGCTCTCAATGGACGAGCGGTAGAAGGTCAGCAGCAGGTTGGAGTTCAGCTTGTACTTCCTGAGGACTCTCAGGAAGTGCAGCCGCTGTTGGGCCTTCTTGATGACCGCTGAGATGTTTCCTGTCCAGGAGATGTCAGCAGAGATGAGGACACCAAGGAACCGGAAAGTGTGGACCCTCTCCACACACTCCCCGTTGATGTAGAGGGGGGCCAAGTCGGTGCTGTGTCTCCTGAAGTCAACAATGAGCTCTTTGGTTTTCTTAGTGTTCAGTGCCAGGTTGTTTTCTGAACACCAGGCTGCCAGCTTCAGGACTTCCTCTCTGTACTCTGCCTCGTCTCCCTTCGAGATGAGTCCGACTACCGTGGTGTCATCAGCAAACTTGATGATGAGAGTGTTGTTGTGGGTCGAACTGCAGTCGTGGGTGTAGAGAGAATACAAGAGGGGGCTCAGCACACAGCCCTGTGGGGAGCCAGTGCTCAGTGTGCGAGTGGAAGAGAGATGACGGCCGAGTCTTACAGTCTGGGGCCGGTTTGTGAGGAAATCCTTTTTCCGGGCACATGTGAGAGGAGGGAGGCCAAGAGTGACCAGTTTGGTGATGAGGATGTCCGGGATTATTGTATTAAAGGCTGAGCTGTAGTCCACAAAGAGCATTCGGACGTAGCTTTGCCGCTGCTCTAGGTGACTCAGCACAGCGTGGAGGGCTGTGGCGATGGCGTCTTCTGTGGATCTGTTTGCACGGTATGCAAACTGGTGGGGGTCGAATTCTGGGGAGAGGTAATCCTTGATGTGCTGAAGGACTAGTCTCTCAAAGCATTTCATGATTACCGGTGTGAGGGCCACAGGGCGGTAATCATTCAGGCTGGAGATGTGAGACTTCTTCGGCACTGGGATGATTGTGGCTGATTTTAGACAGGATGGGATGGCTGCCTGATCCAGTGAGAGGTTGAAGAGTCTGGTGAAGATGAGGGTGAGCTGGTGTGCGCATGCTCTTAGTACCTTGCCAGGTACTCCATCTGGACCGGCCGCCTTCCTGGGGTTCACTGCTAGGAGGACACGTCTGACCTCGTGCTCTGTTACAGTGAGTGGAGCGGTGCAGGAACCAGGTGAGGATGAGGATGGGAGCAGGGCTGAAGCAGATGAGTGTTGCTGTTGTGGTGTTTCAAAGCGGGCGAAGAAGCTGTTTATTTCCTCTGCCAGTTGCCCACTCGGGTTTTCTGTTTTTGCAGTGCTGCCTCTGTGGTTGATGATGTCTTACATTCCCTGCCACACCTCTTGTGTGTTGTTGCTGGACAGGTGGGACTCGATGTTCCTTTTGTGGTCTGACTTGGCTTTTTTAATCCCCCTTTTCAGGTCAGCTCGAGCAGCCCTGTACAGAGCTCTGTCACCTGACCTGAAGGCGGCATCACGGGCTTTGAGGAGTGAGCGGACCTCGCTGGTCATCCAGGGTTTTTGATTTGGGAAAACCCGAATGCTTTTGTCCACTGTCACATTTGCAGTACAGAACTTGATGTAGTCCAGTACTGATCCTGTGAATGTTTCTAGGTCCTGGTGTTCAAATATGTCCCAGTCTGTCTCTGTGAAGCAGTCCTGTAGTTTGGAGAGAGCATTTTCTGGCCAGGTTGTAACAGTCTTTGTGGTGGGTTGTAATTCCAGGTCATCCGTTTTTTGCACGAGGGATCTGGCGTTGGAGAGATAGAGGCTCGGCAGGGGTGGCTTGTGTGGTTTGTTTTTTAGCCTTAGCATAATGCCGGACCTACGGCCCCGCTTTTGCTTCCTCTCCCTCCGTCTGCGCCTCCGCCTAGTCCCGATAACAATCCACGGGGAGCCTGGTGGTCTCGCTATGTGATCTGGGATGTTGTGCGTGTGAAGAAAGTCCAGTGAAACGGATGTTTGATGCTGGTCACCGATGTCTATGAGGCTCTGGCGGATGTAGCAAACTTTGAAAGTAGAGCCGATAATGCAGAAAAAAATAAGAAAGACATACAAACTAAGCAAACTAAACAAAAAAAAGGAGTACTGAGACGGAGAGCCGTAAGCCGCTGCAACAGTGTGTGCCGCCATATTGCCAAAGTAGTTTTTAGTTTGTTTTTAGTTTTAGCTATTTTAGGGGGATATCTGTGTGTTCAGGTGACTATTACTGTGCATAATTATTAGGCAACTTAACAAAAAACAAATATATACCCATTTCAATTATTTATTTTTACCAGTGAAACCAATATAACATCTCCACATTCACAAATATACATTTCTGACATTCAAAAACAAAACAAAAACAAATCAGCGACCAATATAGCCACCTTTCTTTGCAAGGACACTCAAAAGCCTGCCATCCATGGATTCTGTCAGTGTTTTGATCTGTTCACCATCAACATTGCGTGCAGCAGCAACCACAGCCTCCCAGACACTGTTCAGAGAGGTGTACTGTTTTCCCTCCTTGTAAATCTCACATTTGATGATGGACCGCAGGTTCTCAATGGGGTTCAGATCAGGTGAACAAGGTGGCCATGTCATTAGTTTTTCTTCTTTTATACCCTTTCTTGCCAGCCACGCTGTGGAGTACTTGGACGCGTGTGATGGAGCATTGTCCTACATGAAAATCATGTTTTTCTTGAAGGATGCAGACTTCTTCCTGTATCACTGCTTGAAGAAGGTGTCTTCCAGAAACTGGCAGTAGGACTGGGAGTTGAGCTTGACTCCATCCTCAACCCGAAAAGGCCCCACAAGCTCATCTTTGATGATACCAGCCCAAACCAGTACTCCATCTCCACCTTGCTGGCGTCTGAGTCGGACTGGAGCTCTCTGCCCTTTACCAATCCAGCCACGGGCCCATCCATCTGGCCCATCAAGACTCACTCTCATTTCATCAGTCCATAAAACCTTAGAAAAACCAGTCTTGAGATATTTCTTGGCCCAGTCTTGACGTTTCAGCTTGTGTGTCTTGTTCAGTGGTGGTCGTCTTTCAGCCTTTCTTACCTTGGCCATGTCTCTGAGTATTGCACACCTTGTGCTTTTGGGCACTCCAGTGATGTTGCAGCTCTGAAATATGGCCAAACTGGTGGCAAGTGGCATCTTGGCAGCTGCACGCTTGACTTTTCTCAGTTCATGGGCAGTTATTTTGCGCCTTGGTTTTTCCACACGCTTCTTGCGACCCTGTTGACTATTTTGAATGAAACGCTTGATTGTTCGATGATCACGCTTCAGAAGCATTGCAATTTTGAGACTGCTGCATCCCTCTGCAAGATATCTCACTATTTTTGACTTTTCTGAGCCTGTCAAGTCCTTCTTTTGACCCATTTTGCCAAAGGAAAGGACGTTGCCTAATAATTATGCACACCTGATATAGGGTGTTGATGTCATTAGACCACACCCCTTCTCATTACAGAGATGCACATCACCTAATATGCTTAATTGGTAGTAGGCTTTCGAGCCTATACAGCTTGGAGTAAGACAACATGCATGAAGAGGATGATGTGGACAAAATACTCATTTGCCTAATAATTCTGAACTCTCACTCCCGTCACTCCAGTGAATTTCCAGAATCTCCAGCTGGTACTGCCGGTTCCATAAACAAGTAAAGGAAGATGACAGTAGGAGTACTGAGATTCCAGAGTGTTGGACGAAGTCAGTTGCAAGAGCAATAGTAATGCCACCATCTGTTTCCTGCAAAGGGTTTGAACAACCTCTTTGCCATTTCTGATACACAACTCGCACATCTTCTAGGTTGCTGGCTTTAAAAAAAGGTTTTATGAGTGTTTCTTGATGTGTGTGTGTGTGTGTGTGTGTGTGTGTGTGTGTGTGTGTGTGTGTGTGTGTGTGTGTGTGTGTGTGTGTGTGTGTGTCTTTTCAGGGCATGCCTAAATGTGGAACACTCCAGCTGTCACATGTGGGAAAGCCAGACCCTATCAGACCCAAGAAAAACTGAAACCTAAGGACGACATGACATCAACGAACTGAGTAAATTAATATTTATGGTCGTGGTCCACATTACCATACAGTATGCCTCAAAGCCAAACTAATGGATTCTGAAATAGTAATTCCTTCATCCAGGTCTGAATATTTTCAGACTAATTATTTATTTGAAAAATATTTCTGCATTTGAAATAAAGTTACTGCTGCATAAATATTTTACTCGAGGAAAAGATTTATTTATCTCAAAAAGGAATTAAATAATTCTCCAAACCAGTTCTCATGATGCTGGATTTTACTGGAGGTATTTTTGTAGAACACAGACACTGTAAAGGAAAACTCATAAGATGAAAAATATATGTACAGTATACAAATCGAATCATTTACAGTGATACATTTCAAGCCTGTGAAGTCAACTTTAGTCAGCTCTGAATTCACTAAACTCCAACGTACTCCTCCTTAAACTAACTAAATTCAAAAGATTTTTCTTGCATTTCTGTTTGTGTACTGCAAATGTAACCTTTTCCTCAAATTGTCAAACGAATGTCTAAACTAGAGACAGCCCAACAGATTGAGCTAAGTGGAAAGTACAAAACGTGCTGAAATGTGTGTGTGTATGGTTGGGAGAACCAGTAAAAAAGGATAGTTGTCACTTTAATTCTGAATGAAAAAAGCTGGATTATGTATTGTATTGTTTCCCATACTTGTGCTCAGGTGTTTATTCCATAGTAGGAGGGAAGGTTTGTTTACCAGTTTCCATCGTCCTTTTATTGCAGAAACAGGGAGAGACGACAATAGATTTGCCATTTAGAAACATTTCTAACAGTCTGCTAAATGGTAAGTTGAGAGGTACTTTTCTACTCAATTTTGAGCACTCAAAATGCTTTCTCACCACAAGTCTCACTCATCCAATCACACTGTGATGATTCGCTCAGGTGTTTGCTCTCTGTCAGCTACGTCTCTCTTCTGATATGAAAGGGTTTTTTGTCAGTCCCTTCCCCTGAAAGACATTCATACAGATCTTTGATCTATATGCAAGCACGTCTATCTAACATTCACATCGAGGGCAACTGAGGATACTTTGACACAAGGACAACGGATCGATTCACCAGCCTTCCAGTTGGTAGACATCCATCCCTTTTTTATGACTGTAACATCTGTAACATTTCTATAATAATTAAAACTGAAGGCTACGACCAAGCAAATAGTAAGCAAATCTAAAGGTTTTTCAATCACAGAGTGTTCTTAGTTTTTAACACATTGCTTCTGCATTTTGGCTTAGGTTTTGTTAAATAAATAATGATACTCTGAAATCACACTTTTGACCTAAACAGACCCCCCCCCCCCCCCCACACACACACACTTATACACAGCATAATACAGCTGTACTTACACCTAACCTGTAAAATAGCAATTCTGTACATTAATATTAGCCTGTAAATTTGCAATTTTTATACATATATCAACATATACACCTTTATATTGCATACTCTGCATATATTATCACTGTGATAGTGTTGCAAGTTTACACCCACATATAAGCTACAAGATCTACAAAGCACTGTTTTACTATTTTATTTATTATTACTTTCTTTTAGTCGTGTGAAGGGAACCTGCAAAGTAAGAATTTAATTGTGCTGTGTAACCACTTGTGTTTTGCGGTGTACATGACAATAAACTTCTTGAATCTTCAATCAATACATTGTGGCTGCAGCTCTGAGGCAACATGTTTACTTTTGTTGGATCCCAACCGGGCCTTCCCAATATATAAAGGTTCTTTTCTGTTTAAAAAGTACTAATCTCTGATTAGGCTATGCAGAGCTTGGATGGAGCCATGGAGGAGACTTGCCTAGCTCCAACTGCTACTCCACCTTGCAGATGTTGATCCTGCTTCCTCTGAAGGCGTGCTTGTCAGAATGGCATTCTGCTCAAATCTCCTCTCAGTCACACCCATTATTACCAGCTCTCCTCTAAATCTTTATTAACTGGGTAAAATTTAGTGGTCTGAAAAAGTGGGCCCAAGGATCCGTTCATTTTAAGGTTAGAGTAACCTGTAAGGATTCTTTGAGTGATATGCATGTCTTTACCATTACTGTTTCATAAACAGTAATGGTAAAAGCAAAAGCAAAGCAAATAATATTGATCACAAAATCAAATCGATTGAATTCTACTTATCTCTTTGACCTGCGTTGAGTTAATGCTGATTTTAATAATGATCTTGAGAGGAGAGAGACTAATGAAAGAAAAGGCACACCCTGGCCTGAAGATGCACTTATCTCTGTGTTCTGTGTTGATATACTCCAACAAGCATCCCCTGGAAATTCAAATCCTCTTGAATCTAATGAGCAGAGAAAAAGTCCACAGTTTGGCAGTGGTTGATCCTTCTGGTATCTCTGCTTAAACTTCCAACTGTAAAATCTTAGATCCAATTATCTGTAGTGCTCGTCTCGCAGGAGACAAAGCAATGAACAACTTATCTCTTCTGCACAAAACTTTTATACTTGGTATACCTGGTCCTCATCTTTCCCCTCCCTCATCACATCTTCTTGTCTTTGTTGTACATAATTTCACTACATATGAACATTAAATCAAATATGAATATACTTTCTGTCATGTCTTTAGTTTAGTTTATGCTATTTTACTTCAACAGGATTTATCGTTGTCTCAATCACATGAATATCCACTCTAATATGATTTCTTTTCAACTCGGTTACACACAAATATTTTTTCTCACTTTTTCTCTTTACAGAAATAAAAGACTGACAAACACAACTCTGTGTTTGTCAGTCCTGGTATTCTCAATTTTCCTTCTTACACACTCTCACAGCCTCCAAGGCCATCTTTGCACAAATAAGTCACTCCATATGGAATCTCAGTGAGAGACGTGTTAGTAGAATCATTTCATAGTTTTTATTTTCTTATTTGTTATATTGGTTAAACTTATACCTGATTACATTCTGATTGTTATTAAGAATTAAAAAAGATTAACTATTAGCAAAATCACTTATAAATTATGATTCTGTGTTTAACAATTACAACATACTTAATACCACTTCTCTCATATAGGTAAACTCTATTTTTAGCACTCTGTATCACTTTTAACATATAAGACTCGATATTAAACCCTTTTACGCTTTTACTTTCTCTCTGATGTAATGAGAGGTAAACCAGGGGAACTTTAATCTCTTTTAGTCCCACCTCTCTTGACACCCCCTCATCTGTCCTATTCAGCTCGGCAGGGCACTGTCTGCATTGCACACAATGAACGTTGTAGAAAAGAGCAGAACACAAGACGTACACCCTAGATGTCTTCTTCGGCGTCAATGATGTTGTTAACCCATTAACGCTTATAACCAGTTCCCACCAACAGGTTTTTGCTTATTTTTAAACTGCCATAACTCTTGAACAGTTTGCACAATCTGAAGAATTCTAAATTTCCGAAAACAGCAACTCTGCTCTCTTCAGTGATATTAAAGTTATTATTGGAGTCAGTCATCTCAAGCACCGTGTCACAGCAGTGAAGGCAACGGTTGAGAGCAAGTGAGTAAGTACGACAGAGTTATGCTAAAATGGCAATGTTTTCATGTGTTTTGCCATGCTTTTTCTATATTTTTATTGTCATGGTCACGTCAGTCAGACCAGTGACTAACTCAACAAGTCAAGACACTGGCTCGGATTGTGGCCTAACTGGTGGCAATCATGTGTCAGGAGCAGGCAATGGTGCATCACTGACAGTTGGACTAGCTGCAGGACCAGTCCAAGCACCAGACAAGGATGTTGAAGAGTCTGGTTGCTAGGGCTGGTTTCTCACTGGCATTACTGCCAGGATCGGAGGGAGCAGTGGAAGATGTCGGTCTGATGAGGAGGTGTGTGCATGGGGACATACACAAATATCCCACAGTACTGCTAAAGATTAAATACAGGTGCACACAGAGTCAAGATGGTGGTTAGGTCACATCTGACGCATCCCTTCATTCTGGGAACAGATTGGCTGGAATGTGCAGATGTGTTCACAACCCACAGGAAGGTGGAGTGTTTGTACTACAGTCAGGTAACGTGAGGTTGTCTGAAGCTGACTCTGGGGAGGAGGAGACAGCATCTTCTCGGGAGGCCCCGCCTACTCCAATAATTTACTCCACATAGGGCTGACCAACCTGCATTTTGTGTTGATTAGAGGCAGACTGTATCGAGTGAATTGTGAAACTTGCATGGAAGAGAAATGCAGCCAGCTGTTGGTCACAAAGAGCTGCAGAGAAATTATTTTCAAGATAGCTTATCATAACCTCATGGCAGGGAAATATGACAAAACTCTGGAACAGCTCATGGCCCATTTTTATTGGCCAGGCATCAGGGAGAATGTGGGAACCAGGCGGCTATCCCAGAAGTGCCTTTGGAAAATACCTTGCATGGAGGTCTCATCTGAGCATATTGGCATTGGATTTCATTGAGCCACTTCACCGGAATGCACGAGAATATCAATTCAATTCAATTCAATTTTATTTATATCACTTTGTATTAGTGGTGAATTATGCAGTGTAATATCCTGAAGCAGTGCCACTGTGCACCATTTCCACAAAGGCTGACCAGGGCACTGTCCTAGTCTGAGGCAACATAGGCAGCTTCTAATGATTTAATGGACTTGTAATTTTTTCTTCCAATTCTAATAAAGGTATTCTTTCTTTATTTTTCTTATGTGAACAGCAATATATTATTTTCTGCCACATTACTACATTTCCTGCTTCCTAAAGAGGCCACTATTTTTTAAGTAAATTGCCTACTCCCTTTAGAAAATAATAATGAAATCTTATTCTTTACATAAGGATTTATTTAACTTCCCATTCCTAATTAGTGGTGTCACTTTCTTTGTCAGAGAGAAAGACACTGGTGCATGACCACTGATACTAATAGAATGAATCTGTGATGAATGTCTGACGGTCTGGGATATCGATCATAATGGGGCTACAAACTAAAAGTCTACGCAAGAATAGTAGTGTACAGGTGAAAAAAAGTTTTAATCCTTACGAGTGGGGTGATGTGAACACTAAGCATTGGATAAACGAAAATCCTTCATGTACTGTTTAAGAATTTCTGTAGAAGTAGTGTAGTGTAAATATTCTAATCTCAGATTATTGGGCAGTTCAAGCACATTCAGAGTTCAGGTGGGGAACTGTGTAGTTTACATTATCTTACACAGTGTTGCTCTGGTGACAATCTGTTGTACAGCTAAAATAAAGTACCTTTTGTCTGTATATATACATTTGATTACAGAATGAATGAAAAACGTTGCACTTAAGTTACTTTAAGCCGGTTCATTTCAAGATGCACTAACATCATCACTATGCATATAAAACTATTTGTTTATTCTTGCTGCTCTTCATCTGTGAACAGAGCCAGGGTGGGCATGATGGGCTCAACATTATATCACAATATTTCAAGAAAAATTGTGATAGTGACTTCAGTTTGTTTCGTTATTTTCTTCTTCTTTTTTGTTTTATTTGTTGCTCCTCCTGACATTATGGAGCACAACTAGCAAGTTCGACCAAGTTGAGCCATTGGTTTACGTTTGGGTTGCAGATCAGCATCTCGTCCTTCGTAGCTGGAGGAGATGCAACTGCATTTTTTATCTCATGTGTGTGAAACACTCATCTTTCCACCTTTAGCAAGAACAGTTTTCATATTTTGCAAAGTATTGTGATTTGCTGGAGCTGTTTGAAGTAGCTAAATTTTAGATGCTAAAAACACAACGATGTAGTAATTTGACATTTGATGTAAAATTTACATTGGTGTTACTGCAAGCGATATGATAGGGCACAGCCATAGAACAGTCTAGTGAGGCACATCTCATAAGAACTCATTCACACATTCCTTCTTACCTTTGCAGACTGTACCATTCGCCACAGCCTCGTATCCAGCTTTACACATACAGCGACCAATAGGTACCATCCACTCCCCATCCCCATTACAGTACAGCTTGATGGGTACATCCACCTCCTCCCCATTAGGAACACACACTCCTCTGGCTGCCACAAGAGAGGTGCTCTCTGCTCCTGACAGTGTCTCAGGGAAAACCGCTCCATTCTGGATTATATGGGGACATTTCCTGTAGAAGACTCGGACAGCAATGAGTGACATGCAGGCACCGTAATCCTGGAAAGCAAGATAGAAGCCATTGTGGGAAACAGGTCCAAAGCTTCGAACTTCACTGTTGATCTTCATGATGCGGCCACCGAGATCGACCTGAGAGAAGCTCTCGTCAGCTGCAATAGTGTCCACTTTCACCCATGGGTTTTCCATCCAGGGTGGGTATAATTTAGTGGCCTTATCCAAGTCAGATTCAAAAAAATAGAGGTTGAAGGTCTCCTTGCAGGAGCCAGGGACATTGGGTATGGAACTACAGTCCCGTACTGAAAATTTCATCTGGACATGGATACGCTGAGCACCACGGCGACGGATGTATTTGGTCCGGACCCAGTTGTTTTGGCTGCTATTAAAGATATTGCACACCTGGTATGTTCGGATGGTGTTCATATTTTCATCGTATCCACTAACTTCTTCCCACTAGAAGAGAGCCAAGAAACAGAGCTACTGATAAAGTGACAAACATGCAAACACTAAAACATTGAAGGCAACTTGGAACAATCCAAAAGCAGAAGAAGCTAGTGGAGTCAGCCAGTACTGCTGATACCAACACAGATACTTTTAACCCACAAAGGCAGCTTATAGAGGGGAGAGCAGTCACTTACAAGTCACTCATCAGAAGTTTGCAACCCATGTTAATCACCACTAAATCCCTGTGATTTTTATTTTCCATAATAAGTAGTTAATAGAGTAAAACACACTTTTGTGCTTTTCGTATATTTTGAAACTGGGATTTTTGGAGATCTGGAAATCAAATGCCCCATCTCTATGGCACATTGGGTCAACTTCTATTGTTTAAGTTTGGTTAAATAACATAGATGTGACAGTCAGCAGATAAAGGTTCAGATATTTTTCACAGGGCATGTTTGAGATATATTTTTTCATTTGCAGAAAAAAATTAATTATTAAACGCAATTGAGTATCAGCTACATACTGAGTTTGGAGGACAGAAACAAAGTATTGATCCAGCCATGTTAGCATTGATCCGATACCAATACCAGCATGCTATCAATATTTGGATGTAGCAAGCAAGGTGACGTAAATTAACTTAAATTATTGACTTAAAAAACTGACTTAAATTCTACAACTTTTAAAGCTTGGTTTGGAATTTTTTGGACAGTGAAAAAGTATTTCCCCCCTTCCTGATCTCATACTTTTCATATTCTTCACACTTAAAACTTTCATGTCATCAAACATCAAATATATTTAATAAAGATGCAGTTTTAAAGATTGTGCAGTAATGATGGTATCACTGGATACCAGCACAAGAATATTAATCTACTTTACTGATAAACATGAAGTATTACTTCTACACAGTGTGCTGAACTTGATTCTTCAGAAAGCTGATTCTGGACCAATGGCATATGTTTGACCTCCAGTTTAAAGTATAAAATTAAAAAAAGGTTAGACCCACGTAAGTGGGCTACCATGTGCATATTTTCCAGGTGCTGTCATTTAATGGTGTTTTTTGTTTATTTTCATGACTGTTTACATTGTAGATTCTCACAGAAGGCATCAAAACTATGAATGAACACAAAACTATGAATAAACATATGAAATTATTTAGTAAACAAAAAAGTGTGAAACAACTCAAAACATGTGTTATATTTTAGATTCTTCCAAACAGCCCCTTTGGCTTTGATTCCTGCTTTGCACACTCTTGGCATTTTCTCCATGAGCTTCATGAGGTTGTCACCTGAAGTGGTTTTCCAACAGTCTTGAAGGAGTTCCCAGAGATGCTGAGCACTTGTTGGTCCTTTTGTCTTGACCATAAAGGCCTGATTCACACAATCTGCTCTGAACAGCTGATGTAGAGATGTGTCTGCTACTGGAATCTGAGGTGCTGTGAACTTGTGATTTCTGAGGCTGGTGACTCGGATGAATGTATCCTCAGCAGCAGAGGTGACTCTTGGTCTTCCTTTCCTGGGGTGGTCCTCATGTAAGACAGTTTCGGTGTAGCACTTCTAGTGAGAAGAAATGCAGTTTTTGCGACAGCACTTGGGGACACAATCAAAGTTTTAGCAGTTTTCTGGACTGACTGACCTTCAGTTCTTGAAGTAATGATGGACTGGTGTTTCTCTTTAGCAGTGTTGGGGAGTAATGGAATACATGTACCGCCGTTACGTATTTAAAATACAAAATATGAGTAACTGTATTCCGTTACAGTTACCGTTTAAAAAGGTGGTATTTAGAATACAGTTACTTTGTTGAAATAAATGGATTACACTGCGGTACTTTCCTGTTTCATATTGTGGCGGGTCAGGACTGTTTGGGTTTTGTTTGACAGCTACGTTCTGTTGTTCCAGGCGGCAGCGTTACGGTTGCCATGGTTACAGGGCGACGCTCTCTCTCTCTCTCTCTGCGACTGTGTGCTTCCTGGGTGAGAGAGCGCCTTTTCGTTGTTGTTGTTGTTGTGCTAAGCTAACAGGCAGAATGCTACAAGCATAGCTCTAAAGAATGTAGCATCATGGGCAGTGTAGTCCGTGCTGCAGGGAGAATGGACTGCCATACACGTTATGGGTCTGTGAGCGCGAGGAGGGAGAAAAAGGGCAGTGGAAAGGTACGAGTTGTCATCGAGGAAAAACGGGAGCTGGAAGCATGTAAATATAATAATAACCACTTCAGCCAAGAAGAGTGCCTGACGAGCCCAGTTGTAAGTAAGCTATTAAAACTTGACTGTACACCGTGTTCGTGTTTTCCTCCGAAACAATAAGTTCCGTTGGAGCAGCCTTTCAACGCCTCTCTCTGTCTCTCGCAATAAAAGTTGACCCAGACAACAAAGTAAAGCTATTTTTCGGCTAGGAGCCGACAGGGACCCCGTATTAGTCAGAGGTCCCTTTACTACAGTTCGGAGTCGCGGACCTTCAGTAATAGTAATAAATCACAGCAATAGTACATTCACGTTGTTGTAAAAAGCATGATAATATAGTGAGTAATCCAAAGTATTCAGAATACGTTACTGTCATTGAGTAACGTAACGGAATACGTTACAGAATAAATTTTGGGGCATGTATTCTGTATTCTGTAATGGAATACATTTTAAAAGTAACCTTCCCAACACTGCTCTTTAGTTAGCTGATTGGTTCTTGCCATAATATGAATTCTAACAGTTGTCAAATAGGGCTGTCAGCTGTGTACCAATCTGACTGCTGCACAACACAACTGATGGTCCCAACCCCATTAAGAAGGCAATAAATGAACCCTGACAGGCACACCTGTGAAGTGAAACCATTCAGGTGACTACAGCATGAAGCTCACTGAGAGAAGGCCGAGGGTATGCAGTGCTGTCAACAAAGCAAAGGGCGGCTACTTTGAGGAATCTGTGATATAAAACACATTTAGAGTTATTTACCAGTTTTTCTTTGCTACATAATTGTATATATCTTGCTTCATATATTTGATGTCTTCAGTTTGCCTCCACATTGTAGAAAGTAGTAAAAATAAAGAAAAACCATTAAATGACAAGGTGTGTCCAAACTTTTGACTGCTTATCTACACTGTGTACATTGTTCCTAGTGTGTTGATTTTTCTACTCACCCCTTGAGATGGGTAGGTGGTCCAGCCCAGTTCTGCTGTTGCTGTTGTTGAATCCATTAGTACCTCTGGAGATAATCAAAAACCAAAAAGCCTGGCGTTAGAATTAGAATTAAGTTACACTGCAATAAAATACTGTGTGTGTTGAGCTCTGTTCACACTGGAAATGATTTGCAGTGATGTAGTGAGCAACATTCAGTGACTTCAAATGACAAACAGTAAAATAACTGAAGTGGATGGCCTACGAGATAAAGAACCACCAGTGAGACACAGAGCACTAATGACTGATATATATTCTGGTAGTTAATACATCAGAGGTTTAAACCAGAGCCTGGAATGTCACCTAGTGATCAGACGTTAGCTTTAGACCAGTGTGAAACAACCAAAGTACTTCCAAAGTACTTTCCCTGTGTTCCACATTACTCATTTTGTTCCTCTTGTCTCCGTGTTCCATGTATCCGCTCTGTCTCCCAAGTCAGTCATGCCCCCATGTCAGTTTCTCCCACAATCTCAGTATTAAGCTCGTGTGTCTTCGTCCTCCGTATTTGTCTTGCTTACTGTTTCATTTTTATCATCCCGTGTCCTGTGTTAGTGTTACAGTTTTGCTTCCTCCCTGTCTTGTTATGTCAGATTAGGTCCAGTTGTGTTTCTCTCCTGTCCTCCCTCGTTACTGTTTGTGTATATATTGTATTAGTTTCCCTTTGTTTGTTGTTGGATCATCTGTTTGTCATACGTCAAGCTCAGTTATCCCACATTTAACTGTCTTTGTCCATATTTATGTTTTATGTCTCAGCTCATCACGTTTTCAGGTTTTAGTTGTTTTACCATTTTTTTAGGTTAGTCTTTATTTCCCTTTTGTTTTCTTTTCTTTGCACTGTGTTTAGCCGTCAATAATGTAATAAGGAGCATTATAATAAAATGCCAGAGGATCGAAAGAATAACACAAAAGGTACATGGACTATTATAAACAAACAAACCAAAGCTAATTACCCAGACTTTTTCAGAGAAAAAATATGGTTATTACAAATAGGAATGAAGTGGTTAACAGATAATGATAACAGGTAATGATTTCGTTGTCAGTGTGGGTCCAAAACTGGCAAAGGAAATTAAAAAAATACCCTGCTTGAGGAGAACAGTGTGGGTGAGGACTGTGACCAGAAAATCCTAATTCAATCCAACTGGAAGTTGTAGAAGAAAGTTAATAATTATTTATTATTAACTAGAAATAGTTAATAAATGTAAAAACAAATTTCAACAGATAGCGATGACCAGTGTTGGGCAAGTTACTTTGAAAAAGTAATTAATTATAGTTACTAGTTACTTCTTCAAAAAAGTAACTGAGTAAGTAACTGAGTTACACGATTCCAAAAGTAATTAATTACTTGAAAAGTAACTGTTGCATTACTTTAAAAAAATATTTAACCCTCTGGGGGTCCAGGGTATAATTGTCTATAGACAGATGTATGTGTATGTGTTTGTATGCATGACCATTTTGGTTACAAAATTGTAGTTAAATTTAGGGACAGGACCCGATAAGCCACTGCTTCTTCCTTTGATACACCTTCTGTTTTTGCTTCATGGATCCATTTGCTGGAAATTTCTTATGCTTTCCATTTCCTGTGTTTGTTTTGTTGAAATTTTAATTGTTCGAAAGAAAAGAAAAAGAAAGAAAAGAAGAATAAGTCTTGTATTTGTCCAGCGTCAGATTAAAATGTAAGCACCCAGTGTTGCATTCAAATGTCCCATTTTCTGGCTGCTCGCTTTCTATTAGTATCAATAGTGATTAATGAGGAGTTGGGAAGAAGCGGCAAGCCAGGTGTCACAGCCGCCGCTAAATAGGAAGAATAGACGCCATGAGCGCTGACCTGCAACCAATTCCCACAGACTCAGCCAAGAAGGGTGGAGAAGAGTAAAAGCCCCTTTTCCGTTAGTAGAGCATCGGATCGACTCGCCACAACTCAACTCAGATCAACAGGTTTTCCATTATAATGGAGTACGACCTAATATGTGTGGTCGTCTTTATAGCAAAGTGACGAGCATCCTGTTACGTAATTAGTATGTGACTAGGGATGGGTACCGGTACCCGGTGCCATTATGGCATAAACGGTAGTAACCAGACCGAAAAGCAGCACACATTTCAGTGCTTTATTTCTGTGCTTTTTTTCCTGAGATGTCATACACTTTGGATTCCAGCCAATCATTTTACCTTTGCGAGCATAGTAGGCGGGTCCAGGTACGTACGTTCTTTTAGAGCAGAGCTACAGATTAAAAATGCCCAAAGCGAAGGGGTCAAAGTCTGGCTGTACTTCACAGCAAAAGATGCAAACTCAGCAGCCTGCAACAAGTGCTTTAAGGTGATACTGTGCTATACACCTGGCGACGTATAGCATTTTGTCAAAAGCTGAGAAATGCGCTGTATTTGATAGCTTGCTGTGAGACCTCACACCGGGCAAATCTACTGCGGGTGGGTTGCCTGTTATCTGAGGCGTTAGCATCATTCCCCAAAAACCCAAAGAGTAGAGTCCTGGCCCCTAGCCCTGCCAGTGTAGCAGAAATGATGACGGATGATGATGGCAGCAGCAGCAGAGAAAAGATTAGACTACATCCATAGTGGCTCTTTGAATTTGCCATTGTATCTCCTGCTTGAATCAAATTGTCTCAGTCTGACAGCCTCTTTTATAACTTGCAAACCTTCTTTCAAAATTAGAGAGAAAGAAGTCACAATTTAACATGTCTGTTAATTGTGAAGAGCAGTGCTGCAATAGAGCATTTAAATACAGGCTAGCATGGGCTGGAGCTACTGATGGGAGATGGAGATAGACAGGGGAAATGGGGACATCATGGGTTTGTGAGGGTGGGGGTGCATTAGTATATGTTGCCCTCATTTCGTGACTAGACACTCACTATGGCAGCTCAGTCTCAGCAGCTTGAATGCAACTAAGTGACTACAATATGCTGGAACTACTGCATATTCAATCTAGTTACATCCTGTTTAAATTAGAACGAATTGTTTTCTCTGAGATGTATAATCTCTGTGAATTACTCTTATTAATGGCAAATTTTTGTTTTACTAAACCCTTGTTTTGATGCACCTTCTTAACATTTATTGTAGAAGGCACTGTCTTTCTGTACAATAATGGCTCTCTGCCTTTCCACTGTCTCCATCTGTCATTGCAATCCTGCAATACATATATAGAGAGATCTCTTGTTCTGCCTCTGCTTCATGAATCAGTGAAAAGTAGGGCAAAGAGGAGGAGAGAGTGGGCCAACTAAGGCCAGCAAAAATAATCCTTGTAGGCTTCACAACGCTCTACATGTCATGCTGGATTAAACCCACAGGGATACCTCAATAAAATTCACTAAAATTCACTTTGCTCCCAGCACTGCCTGCCATGCTGCTTACCAGCTTTCATACTCATCTGTCCTCATATCCAAATTCCTAATTTCTGGGAAACATATATATATATATATATATTAGGGGTGCAACGATATTCGTATCGATATTGAACCGTTCGATACAGTGCTTTCGGTTCGGTACGCATATGTATCCAACAATACAAAATTTGTAATTTATTTAATCAACTTTCCTTCTGACGATGCTGTCTGTGTTGAGCGCTCAGTGAATCTGCGTTCGACTACTCCGCCTAGGTTACACTGTCGAGCGCTAGTGATGTGCGGATCGATCCTGAAATATTGATTCCTCCGATACCAGTCATTTATGTTCTAGAATCGATTCTCACATTAAAATATCGATATTTTTAGTAATTTAGGGTAAATTTGTAGTTTATCATTAACAGCAACACAGTGGAAAGAAACTATAACATTCGGATTGTCTACATTCAAAGGAACTACTTCCTCTTCCGCCTTTCATAGTCATGTGCGAAATACGGCTGTATAAATGTCTCACAGCCCCTTGGCGCGCACACTCACAACAATGGCTGAGCGTAATTGTGCGGACGTATTTTACCTCCACTAACAGCTGAGACGTGGTTTGCGATACATGTGGCAAAAAAGTGCTCCAACAGTGAGGTGTTGTGGCCGTACTTTCCCAACCTTGAGACCTCAGAATTAGGGAGACATTCAAAAGGGCTGTTTGGGGGGGGGGGGGGGGGGTGATAAATACATTTTACAGTGTTTATTTATCGGATAAAATACGTTAAATGTCACCGTTATTATTAGCCGGGGGTGTCCAAATTCAGAGGCTGCTTCCACCTGAGGACCCGGCCTTCGCGGTCTAAAGAAAGCCGGGTATACGTCACAGGCTCCCTCGGTGGAGTGAAACTCAGCCGTCTGCTCCTTGCTATCTAAAATATAACCGGGCGCTGGCGTAAACTCTCGACCGTCTCACACTTTCTTTAATTAGTTTTCTGTTTGACGTTTACTCAGCTGTGTGAAAACCCCGGAGGAACCCACCCGAGGGATTAATAAAGTTAAATTTAATTTGATCTAATCTAATAACTTTAATCTCAGCCAAACCGATTTCCTCACGAACAAATAAAACACTGAAAAAGACAAACAATAACATTTTTAAGTTATCAAAGTGACTTATATATCATGTTTAACCCGAGTAGTGAAAGCCTGCGGGGGTTTGAAAACGATGTGTCGATCGGCTCAGATATTTGAAGTTTACACAGCTACTTTCTCACCTGAAAACATGTTAAAAGTTGTTTTTTTTTTGCGACCCAGAAAGAGAAATAAGAGTAATATTAAAACTAAGCAGCTGCCGCCATTGTTGGAAACTGGAATTGGCTGGGCCGCGCTATGAATTCTGCGATATGGTTTTTCAATTTTGTTGTCCAGGTGGAAATTCGGGAGAATGGTGGCTCCGGGATTCTCCCGGAAAAATCGCGAGGGTTGGCATGTTTGGTTGTGGCAACATCACTAACCTTGTCAAACACCTCAGAGTAAATCATATCACAGAATATGACGAGCATATGTTGAGGCAAACTGAAGAGGAGGACAGGGACAGATGCTGCTAGGGCGAGACAGACGTCTCTCACGGAGTCCTTTAGTGCTGCAGGCAGGCAAGGTGTTCAAATAGCGCACAACTTCAGTTTTTTTATTTCTATATGATGAACTCTGCATTATTAAGTGATAAGAACAAGTAATCTGATGTTCTGTAATCATTATGACGCTATAATTTGAGATACAATAAATAAAATACGTTTTTTTTGTATAAAGTATCGTATCGGATCAGTATCGTTGATACCACCCTGAAAATTACTTGGTATCGGATCGGAAAGGAAATCAGTGGTATCGCACATCACTATCGAGCGCAGATCCACTGAGCGCTCAACAAAGACAGCATCGTCAGAAGGAAGAGCGCAGGGCAAGCTAGCGAGACAGAAGTTAAGCTCTCCTTGCAACATGGCAAATTGAACCTCCCCCACCCTCATTCAGATCTGGCGTTTGGAATTATTTTGGTTTTCATGTGATGTATGACCCTGAAGGTAAGCGCGTCATGGACTAAAGTAAAACAGTATGTTGGATGTGCCACGCAATGCTCAATTACATGGGTGGGAGCTAGTGTGTTAGCGCAGTTAGCTCGTTAACGTGTTGGCCGTCTAGCCCCATGCACGGGACGATCAGGGGTAGCTCGTTAACGGAGATTTGCCGTGTTGTGGCGTTAAGGTCATTTCAACGAGATTAACCTGAAAGCACTAGTGGGAACACAACGAATATGACTGCACATTTATATCATCCTAGTGCAAAAACAACAAGCATGCATGCTACAAACTTTAGCCGAGTCATTTAGACAGCCATTAGCACATGATTCTCCTTATGGGGACCTGATATGTTTAATATGCTGCTGAGAATATAGGCCAGAAGAAGCGTATAGTATAGCTTTTATTTTGGAAAGAGACATTTCTCTGTAATAAACTCTCTTTTCCAAAGATGCATGATTCCTCAATCAGATACAGGGCTCGCAATATCGCTAGCCCGACGTCCAGGGGCTAGCGATTTTCCAGTCGGGCTACCAAAATCTATCTCTGCCCTGCCCGTCGGGCTATTGTAAGAAGGAAAAATATATGTCAATGCTTTTGCATTCTTTCAGAAATGTAGCTGGGTAATTATGTCATTGGCATCGGTGAGCCACTGTCAATATGTGACATATTGAAATCTCATTTGAATTTGCGCTTGTTTTTTTGCTTTCACTTTGCAATCGCTCGGACAGCACTGATTGGTGAGTGATGATAATTTGCGCACCAATTCCTCTGACATCGTCTTATTAATCGTTAGCTTACTACACAAACATGACAAGTTAAATCTCCCGCAGCAAGCTTAAATATGTGAGAGAATCGCTGAGCGTTATGTGAGTGCGTGTGTAAAAGCAGCAGGATATATATTTTAGTTCTGCTGAGCCAAATAAGACAGGTCAGGGTGAAGAAGTGACAGCCAAAGAAAAGCTTACCACAAAACGGAAAAGTTATGACAAATCAGACTATAATGCAAAAAGAAAATGCCTCATAGTCTGATTTGTCATAACTTCTCCGTTTTGTGGTAAGCTTTTCTTTGGCTGTCACTTCTTCACCCTGACCTGTCTTATTTGGCTCAGCAGAACTGAAATGCTTTTACACACGCACTCACATAAGCTCAGCGATTCTCTGCGCGATCAACCTCTCACATGTTTAAGCTTGCTGCGTCATGTTTGCATAGTAAGCTAACGATTAATAAGACGATGTCAGAGGAATTGGTGCACAAATTATCATCACTCACAGATCAGTGCTGTCGCTCTCTATACACAGTTCGCACGATTGCAAAGTGAAAGCAAAAAAACAAGCGCAAATTCAAACGCGACTTCAATATGTCACATATTGACAGTGGCTCACCGATGCCAATGACATAATTACCCAGCTACATTTCCGAAAGAATGCAAAAGCATTGACATATATTTTTCCTACAATAGCCCGACGGGCAGGGCAGAGATAGATTTTGGTAGCCCGACTGAAAAAATCGCTAGCTCCGGGACGTCGGGCTAGCGATATTGCAAGCCCTGTATCTGATTGAGGAATCACTCATCTTTGGAAAAGAGAGTTTATTACAGAGAAATGTCTCTTTCCAAAATAAAAGCTATACTATCCGCTTCTTCTGGGCTATATTCTCAGCAGCATAAGGAGAATCATGTGCTAACAGCTGTCTAAATGACTCGGCTAAAGTTAGTAGCATGCTTGCTTGTTGTTTTTGCACTAGGATGATATAAATGTGCAGTCATATTCGTTGTGTTCCCGCTAGTGCTTTCAGGTTAATCTCGTTGAAATGACCTTAACGCCACAACACGGCAAATCTCCGTTAACGAGCTACCGCCGATCACTCCGTGCATGGGGCTAGACGGCCAACACGTTAACGAGCTAACTGCGCTAATACACTAGTTCACACCAATGTAATTGAGCATTGCATGGCACATTCAACATACTGTTTTACTTTAGTCCATGACTTGCTTACCTTCAGGGTCATACGTCACATGAAAACCAAAATAATTCCAAACGCCAGATCTGAATGACGTTCAATTTGCCTGTTGCAAGGAGAGCTTAACTTCTGTCTCGCTAGCTTGCCCTGCGCTCTTCCTTCTGACTATGCTGTCTGTGTTGAGCGCTCAGTGGATCTGCGCTCGACAGTGCAGCCTAGGCGGAGTAGTCGAACACAGATTCACTGAGCGCTCAACACAGACAGCATCGTCAGAAGGAAAATTGATGAAATAAATTACAAATGTTGTATCGTTCGATACATATGCGTACCGAACCGAAAGCACTGTATCGAACGGTTCAATATCGATACGAATATCGTTGCACCCCTAATATATATATATATATATATATATATATATATATATATATATATATACACATGAGGGTGGTATCACAGTGGCAGATATCCAAAAAAAGGGTCTCCAGTATGAAGAGTTGGGCAGCACCAGGCCCTGACATGATTCACGCTTACTGGCTGAAAAAGCTGACTGCACTCCACAAACATCTGGCAGTACAAATCAACCAGCTGCTAGCTGATGAGACACACCCAGAATAGCTACCAAGGAGATGCTCTGTCCTCACTGCTGTTCTGCATAGGCCTGAACCTCCTCAGTGAGACCATTGACTGACAAGACTGGCTACGGATACCAATTACGGAATGGAGCAATGTAGAGGACATGGATCCCGATGACATCAAGCTGTATACCAAGAGTGAACGAGACATTGATTCACTGATCCACACCACCAGGATATACAGCAATGACATCGGAATGTCGTTCAGACTGGAGAAGTGTAGTTGGATGATAACAAAGAGAGAGAAAGTAGTCAGAACTAATAATAATAATAATGGATTGGATTTATATAGCGCTTTTCAAGGCACCCAAAGCGCTTTACAATGCCATTATTCATTCACTCTCACACACTGGTGGAGGCAAGCTATGGTTGTAGCTACAGCTGCCCTGGAGCTGACTGACAGAAGCGAGGCTGCCATTTCGCGCCATCGGCCCCTCTGGCCAACACCAGTAGGCGGTAGGGTAAAGTGCCTTGCCCAAGGACACAACGACCAGGACAGAGAGCCCGGGGATCAAACTGGCGACCTTCCGGTTACAGATACGCTTCCCAACTCCCTGAGCCACGGTCACCCCAGAAGGCAAAACTGCGGACATAGAGGACAGCTACAAGTACCTGGGGATCCCACAGGCAAATGGGAACCATGAAGAGGCCGCTAGAAAAGCTGCAACCACCAAGTACCTGCAGAGGGTCAGGTAAGTCCTGAGGAGTCAGCTGAAGGGTAAGAACAAGATCCGCGCTATCAACACCTACGCCCTGCCCGTGATCAGGTACCCTGCTGGGATAATAAGCTGGCCGAAGAGGAGATAGAAGCCACTGACATCAACACAAGGAAACCCTAAGGCTGTATGCTAAGTGGAAGGAAGGAGGCCAGGGACTAGTGAGCATCAGTAGCACAGTCCAGGATGAGACAACAAACATCCACGAATACATCATGAAGATGAATATATGAATGAATACCTCAGGCAGCAGAAACCCAAGAAAGTGGAGGAACCAACATGAACGGCCAGACCACTCCATGGTATGTACCAGCGACAAGGCACAATATAAAGTGCCTTGAGGCAACTGGTGTTGTGATTTGGCGCTATATAAATAAAATTGAATTGAACTGAAAAATTGAATTGCAAGATGCTAGCAGGCATGACATACATGGAACGCCATGACCAAGTGGCTGGCATAGTATACAGAAACATCTGTGCCGAGTATGGCCTGGAAATCCCAAGGTCAAAATGGGATACGCCCCGTAAGGTGGTGGAGAATGACAGAGCTAAGATTCTGTGGGACTTACAGGTACAGACTGAGAAAATGGTGGTGGCTAACCAACCAGACATAGTGGTGGTAGACAAGCAGAAGAAGACAGCCATAGTAATAGAAGTAGCAATACTGAATGACAGCAACATTAAGGAAAAACAGAAGCATCATGGGCTCAGAGAAGAACTCGAGAGGATGTGGAGGGTGAACGTAATAGTGGTCCCAGTGGTAATCAGAGAACTAGGTGTGTGGCTCCAGCAGATCCCAGCAACAACATTTAAGATCTCTGTCCAGAAGAGCACAGTCCTTTTTTTTTTTTTTTTTTGCCTGTCCCATTTGGTTCTTTAGCCATCAGAATTGTTGTCTGAAGACCAACAAGGATACCCAATGGATTTACTTTCATCGTGGCACACAATCACACTCCCCAAACATACTCTATACCCCGGGTCCAGGTATCCTCGCCCCCAGAGGGGGAAACAGAACCCAGACCCAAGAGATGTTACCCTTCCCCCCGGGGTGGAGGCAAGCAGACCGTCCCAGGCTCCGCAGCAGCAGGGAGGCCAATCAGACAGCCAACATCTCCTCCCAGCCCCCCCGCAAGGCCCTATATATATGTGTGTGTTATGAGAGTGTAAGTAATGTGGATGTCTAAGTTGTGAGATAAAATTGAGGCACAGGTGGCCAGAAGGGGACGGGGGGGGGGGGGGGGGGAATGTCTCCCCTGCACCCTTGTGACACACCCGCACCCCAAGGCCCTACCTGTGTGGGTGAGTGTGGTGGAGCGGGAAGAGGGAGGTAGCCGGGGATGGGGAGGAAAAGGAGGGAGGGGAGGATGCCCCTCCCTAGGACCAGCTCCCCTGCTGACCCCAGTAGGCACCCCCGTCCTCTGGTACCCACCAAGGCAAGGGAGCCCAGGTCCATCCAGACCGGGGCCTACGGTAGCACTGCCAAGCCCCACAGGACCCGGGGTAGCCCACCCTACCCCACCGCAGAGGAAACTGTACCCACCCCAACATTCAATCGTCTCCCAGACTACACAAGACAACAACCTCCAGGTTAAGTTTATTCTCCACCTCTCCTATGTCTCTCCCCCACCTGCAGAGTGGACTCCTGCAAGGATGGAACAACCTCCCCGCCAGTTGCAGAGCCCCCCAGTTAGGCCGATGCACAAGAGGCCCCCTGCGCCAGGGCTGAGCACCCGTGCACCCACCCGCTCACAACCTCGGTGACACACCGACGAGGACCGAAGCCCAGTGGAAATCAGAGAACTAGGTGTGTGGCTCCAGCAGATCACAGCAACAACATTTTAGATCTCTGTCCAGAAGAGCACAGTCCTAAAATATTGCACAGGACCCTCAAGCTCCCAGGTCTCTGGTAGAGGACCCAAGCTTGAAAGAAAGACCGCCCGCAGGGGCGAGAGATTTTTTATTTGTTTTAGTAGAAGACTTTGGTATTGGTATAAGAGAGAGGCAAAAATTGTGTCCATAGGACAGTTCTAAAACTGCTGACCAAAAACAACACTCATCTCATCCCGACTCATCCCAACAACAAGACTCATCTCACATTAGCCCAAAAAAAAAAAAAAATCTTGATGATCCCCAAGAATACTCTATGGATGGCTGTGACAAAAGCATAAATTTTTTGAAGGTTTGAGTCCTGTTACATCTGGTGTAAAACTAACACAGCATTTCATAAAAAGAATGTCATACCAACAGTCAAACATGGCAGTGTTAGTGTGATCATCTGGGCTGCTTTGCTGCTTCAGGAACTGAATGACTTTCCATAATTGATGGAACCATGACATCTGCTCTCTACCCGAACATTCTCAAGCAGAATTTCCAGCCATCAGTTCATGCCCTGAAGCTCAGGTGTGTTTGAATTGTGCAGCAGGATAGTGATCTTAAAAATACCAGCAGGTTCACCTCTTAATGTCTTAGAAAATCAAATAAAATCCCCAAACTTTTTGGAGTCCAGTTGAAATGCTTTGGCACGAAGTTAAAGAGAGTGTTCATGTTTGAAAACCCTCCAGTGCGGCTGAATTAAAAATAATTCTGCAGTGTGCAACCATTGGCGTTCAAGATGGTATTGCATTGTGGATCACAATCTGATGGTACTTTTCTATGTTAATAATTAGTTCATTAGTTATTAGTTTTGAAAAGATCCCCCAAACCACTGGCTGAAATACCGCCTCCACTGTGTTTTCCTGATGGCTGTAGACATTCACTGTTGTGCTTCTTGCCTGACCTCCTCCTCCAATGATTTGAACAACAAATTTGAAATCTGGATTTATCACTCCATTAGACGAGATGCCACTGACTTTCAGTCTTGTGCAAATTGTCAAAACTCATACTTTTTTCCTTTTCCCATAGGTGGGAATGTGAGATTGTACATTAAAATAAAACTGTTGTCAGAACCATACTGAATTTCAACAGAGAAACACACACACACACACACACACACACACACACACACACACACACACACACACACACACACATATGAAGAGAGTATGCATAGTATGCAAACGGCTACCGGACAGCCATCATAATTCATCATACAATGAAAATAGGACAAATCAACAATTTGACAACATTTGACACTGACTAATTAACTCATTCACTGCCATTGACGTCTATAGCCGTCAATGGCAGTGAATGAGTCAATGGGTTTAACTCATTCACTGCCAATGGCTGGCAGTGAATGAGTTAATATTACAATCTGTAGCATAATGTATTGTTTGGAGTTTAGTCTGTTACTGTTACTATTTTTACCATTTCTTCTTGGAGCAACTGTAACCCACATAATTTCCTTGGGGATTAGTAAAGTATTCTGATTCTGATTGTTTCAGGATGACCTGCCATGATCCAATGACACATCTGCTTACCTGTATCTTTTGCTCGTTTCTCCTCCTCCTCTTTTCTCTTTTTTCTAAACTGAGGACCTGATGGCGTTGAACTTTTCTTGTCCATCTTGGTTTTAATTTTGCACTCCAGTATGAACACCCATCCCCCAATCCGAGAATCATAACCTAATAGACCTACACCTTATTTCACAGATTCGCTTTGTCTAGGGTTTATGTCTGGGATTTTGCACAACCCAGGATTCAAATCATGAATACATAATGGGCTTGGATTTACAACATTATGAATGAAATGTGCTCTATTTGGAAGCAGCAGGTCTCCCTCCCCTTTCGACAGGCTGTGTGTGAGACTTTAAATCAACAAACTGTAAATTTTGTCGGCATGATGTTGGGGCAGCATGAGTACCACCAATTTTTATTTAATTTTTTTGCCGATGCCCGTGATGCCGCCCCCCACCACGATGCCGCCCCGAGCAACTGCCCGTGTCGCCCGTATCAAAAACCGCTACTGTCCAGCTTGATAAGTCACTACTGGTCCAACTTGAGATGTGATAAGAGAAACATAAGTCCAACATTTTTTAGCAGAATTACGTACCAACTCAATGTTAATTTTAGTGACTTCCAATTGATGCAACCAGGTGCCATTATTTCTGACGTGACCTATGATCTTACCAAATCTACCCATACTCTTAGCCAGCAGTTTCCAATTCTGTGTGCCTGCCCCTGGAATACAATCAACTATCGTTGCTAGAGTCTGTAGGTTCCTGTTTTTAAGAACAGTCCCTAATAACCATTTTTTTCCTTGGATGGTGGTGTATTGGGGGGGGGGGGGGGGGGGGGTCTGTTTAGGCCAACACCTCCTAACAGTCAGTCACCCAGATGAGCTGATGTCCCAGCGGCTTGGCAGAACCTGCTGGGGCCATCTAACCAGAGCTAAGCTACTTTGGCCCACACCAAGGGGTGTGGTCCTGGGTTTTTTTGAACCAGTGTCTGGTATTTTGTATTATGTGTTTTGGCATTGTTGAGACTTATTGATTCTTTAGGAATTATGTGATTCTAATATTCAGTTTTGATAGCGTATGAGTTTGGTGACTTGTGATTCTAGTTCTTAGTCCTTTCCCTTTCCCTTATTTCACTCTGTTTTAGTCTCACCTCTGTGTGTTCTCCCCAGCATCCCCTGTGTTGTCATGTCTGGTTACGAATGTCAAGTTTCTGTCTCGTCTCCATCTCGCTCCCGCTCTCTTTATCCCTTGCTCTCGCTCAAGTGTGTGTGTCTTAAGGCCGGGTTTTGTTTCTGTGTTTCCTGTCTTATTTTGATAGTCCTTGTCTCATGCAAGGTTATTATCGTTAACAAAAACTAACGAAATAACGAAAACTAGAAGTGAAAAAACATTTTCGTTAATGGAAATAAAAATAAAAACAAAAAAAGGAAAACTAACTAAAACTGTAATGAGTGTTCACAAAACTAACTAAAATTAACTGAATTATAGCACAAATGTGTTTAGTTTTCATTGATTTGTATGTGTCATACAATAGTCAAGGGTGAAAATGAAGTTTAGTTTCCAGATTTTTTTCTTGCTGTCTCATTATGCCAGCAGGTGGCAAATACGTTAGTCGAGTCGTCTGTGTTGCTGCTCCGTCCACGCGCAGAATCATGTCAAGAAAAGTCGGGAGAAAGCGCCAGAGTCCAATTTGGGATTACTTTGAATATGACTGTGTTTTGGATAAAGCAAGTGTCTTGTAGTGGAAAGAGACAAATTATGAGGGACATTTCTAAAGGGAAAAAATCCCACAAACCTTAAAGTTCACTTGAAAAGCTCACACAAGAAGGCTAACCTAGCTTACCTTGAGAAGGTAAGGGAGCACACTCAACCCTCATCCCCAGAAAACAGAAGCTAACCCCAGGCAAGGCAGCGTGATGCATCCCGAGACAACAGGACGGGGATATCTACATAACTGTGTGAGTCAATTGCCTTCAAAAAGTTTATCAATTCACTTGAACCAAAAATTACGAACACCCGGTGCTGCAAGAGTTAATAGTCTCAGTGGGGCCAAGATATACATTTTATAGTTGCCTGGTATCAATGGTTGTTCATCTGCCTTAATTTATTTATTTATTTATTTAATTAAAGAACCCATAGGTGGGAATGTGAGTTGTCTGTCTCTGCGTGTTAGCCCTGCGACAGACAGGCGACCTGTCCAGGGTGCAGGGTATGGTAGCTGGAATAGCAACATACCCAAGGATAAGCAGAAGAGAATGACTGATATGATGAAACTGGGATTTTGTTACATTTAATTATTGCAAACACAACTAAAACTATAACTGAAACTAATCAAAACTAAACTGAAACTAAGGATTTTCAAAAAAATAAAAACTAAACTAAACTTGCGCATGAGACCAGGGTTTTAATAGTTTTGCAATTTTCATTAGTTTTTATTTTTATTTAATTTTGACTTCAGATTTTCAATTTTATATCAGTTTTAATGTGTTTGCAATAATTAAATGTAACAAAATCCCAGTTTCATCATATCAGTCATTCTCTTCTGCTTATCCTTGGGTATGTTGCTATTCCAGCTACCATACCCTGCACCCTGGACAGGTCGCCTGTCTGTCGCAGGGCTAACACGCAGAGACAGACAACTCACATTCCCACCTATGGGTTCTTTAATTAAATAAATAAATAAATAAATTAAGGCAGATGAACAACCATTGATACCAGGCAACTATAAAATGTATATCTTGGCCCCACTGAGACTATTAACTCTTGCAGCACCGGGTGTTCGTAATTTTGGTTCAAGTGAATTGATAAACTTTTTGAAGGCAATTGACTCACACAGTTATGTAGATATCCCAGTCCTGTTGTCTCGGGATGCATCACGCTGCCTTGCCTGAGGTTAGCTTCTGTTTTCTGGGGATGAGGGTTGAGTGTGCTCCCTTCTCAAGGTAAGCTAGGTTAGCCTTCTTGTGTGAGCTTTTCAAGTGCACTTTAAGGTTTGTGGGATTTTTTCCCTTTAGAAATGTCCCTCATAATTTGTCTCTTTCCACTACAAGACACTTGCTTTATCCAAAACACAGTCATATTCAAAGTAATCCCAAATTGGACTCTGGCGCTTTCTCCCGACTTTTCTTGACATGATTCTGCGCGTGGACGGAGCAGCAACACAGACGACTCGACTAACGTATTTGCCACCTGCTGGCATAATGAGACAGCAAGAAAAAAATCTGGAAACTAAACTTCATTTTCACCCTTGACTATTGTATGACACACACAAATCAATGAAAACTAAACACATTTTTGCTATAATTCAGTTAATTTTAGTTAGTTTTGTGAACACTCATTACAGTTTTAGTTAGTTTTCCTTTTTTTGTTTTTATTTTTATTTCCATTAACGAAAATGTTTTTTCACTTCTAGTTTTCGTTATTTCGTTAATTTTTGTTAACGATAATAACCTTGCCTCTGAAGAATTGGTTTTCCCTTCATCGGGAGCAGCGCTGGGCTCTTCAAATCACGAACAAACAGTAGCCCACATTCTTGATTTTTAGTCACAAACACTTGTTGTAATGACTAACTACTCCTGACATTTTGGAGATGTTAGCTCTTTATACAGTAAAGTTACAGTGGGATACAAATAATATCAGGCTGATCCTGCCACGATTTGTTCCCCCTGTTCAAATCACGGACAACCCATTTTGCAGAGGAATTGAAAAATGTATTGATAGCAATATTGAATATTATTACACAGGGAAAAAAACAACTACACCAAAAATAATCACATCGTTACACCTCTGCTTTTGTAAATGGAGGGACAGTAACTGCGTGTGTATATGTAAGTGTGTAAAACCTGAAGATAGTCAGATTAACAGTATTTTGTCTCTATCTGCTATTCTGCAATTCATCTCATGTAAACAATAACGTGGCGCACAGCGTGACGTGAAAAATGGCGCATACCTTTGACGGTGCGTGACAAACTCTGTATTCCTCTCCCCACTTAAACGCAGAAAAGGAGTTTTAAAAAATCTCAGTTTTCAGTGATTCCAAACACCGTTTCCGTGTGGACGAAACAGCTGCGTTTTCAAAAATACCCATGCAGGTGCGGACGTAGCATAAAATAGTTAGTAATTTATTTTCTTACTACCTGTAATTTATTGCAGATTACTTGTATTTCCTTAATTGTTTACTAAATGTTTGAGGTGTGAAATAAACCGCAATGGAGCAAAATATGGGTGTGTGTGGTTGGAGGATGTGTTCGTGTGTGTTCGTGCACGCGCGGGGGGGGGGGCAAACATTTTTCTTGTAAAACAAAGGGGGGCCCAGCAAAAAAAGTTTGGGAACCACTGGTATAAACCAATCAGAGATAGTCAGGGGCGGGACCTCTCTGATTGGCCGTGGTCCAGATATTCCTGTAGTCCTATGCGTGTGTACGTTTGAAAGTGCAGAGAGAGGTGAGTAGCTTGAATAAAGCGATATCGATTAATTAAATCCTGAGTAGACATTTAAATATAAATGTATTTTGCCAGAAATGCCAGAATCTCAGGTTACAGCTCACAAAACTATTTCAACAACCACCAAACAGCTAAAACAGTAAATGAGAGCAGGTAAACGGATTCTGCACAAAGACGTAAACGCAGACCCGACGCATCAGAATCAGTGAGCTGTCGGCTTTCTCACCCAGCCGTCGGGGCTGAAAGCTCACACAGATTCTGATGCGTCGGGTCCGCACTTTGTGTTTACTTCTTTTTTGTGCTAGATTCCGATGCTGCAGATTTTGTGTCTCTCCAACCAAAATTCACTGAACCAGCAGCAAAAGAAGAACATCGTCATGAATTCCCTCTTACTTTTGCTGTTTTGCTTCCACCAAGATAAAAATCACAGAGAGGGAGAGCTCTACATGAAGTAGAGCTCTCCCTCTCTCTCTCTCTCAGTGTACTTCAAGAGCAGTTTCCTCAAATCTCTGTTTTCTGCATTATTCGTTCGCTTATTACGCACAAGTCATGTACGGTGCTTTCTATATATTTTTGTTGTTGTGGTTTTTTTCCCCCAAAAATGACCTCGACAAGAAGGCCTCATTTCTGCTGTTTAATAGCGCAGAAATGTAAACTTTTTAAAATTATGCCAAATTGTAAAATGCTTGGCTGTGTCTTTAATCAAACCCCTGTAACTTTGCTCTGCTTCACTTCAGCATCGAGCTTCATGGTTTTCTTCCATTTTTTTTCTACTGCAGAATGTTTTTAAGGCTGCTATAAAAAGCCAGGCCAGGAAAATCTCCCTCATGTTTTTCTGTATTTTATCCTCAGTTACTTTGACACAAAGGCATCTGCTGAGACGATCACACCTCTGATGAAGTCTGACAGTGTCAGTACTGATAAATGATCAGAATTATAATATTTCTGACTGTCTGAGTCAAAATTGAAGCGAAATTAATCGAAATGGGAGTTTGTTAATCGGAATCAAATGGATTATAGAAATCAGTGATGATACCCAGCCCTAGTGAGAAGCCTAGGCCTGACAGAAGTGGATGTAGCTGTGGGTAATGAGAAAAGATGTCCCCTATCCCCACTGCCTTTCAGCAGCAGGCAGCAGCAAACAGGTCATCAGAGGAGGCCAAGATGAAGGTTATGTTTAACATTGTCTACAATATCACCAAAGAGTGCCAACGCATTTTAAGCACAAGCACTTTTTCAGTAACTTATCTTTATTGTAGAAATGTGCTTCAAATAAAGAACTTTGTGTTGACAAGATTGTTAATTAATCATTTACAAATCAAATTGCCTGTATGGACAGCGGTTAAAAAAATGTGAACATGTAAAACAGTGGGGTTAAGCGATGTGGTTGAATTGAAAATTTGGGCGCACCTAACTTTTGTGCTGGTGCACCTAAGAAAAAAAGTAAGGCGCACCATTGCAACCGTGGCAAAAAGTTAGTCTAGTCCCTGAAGTTCATCTCAGTTTTGCCAGAAAACATGATCCCCAAGACTTTGACACTTTGGCAACAGTAGAAAGGAAAAATTCCCTGTCTTATTGAATACTGAGCAAAATGAGCCAACTCCAGGTAGCCACCCAACCAAGAGCATGACTCCCACAGCTCACTAACACAGTTCCATCAGAGGAGATACTTGCAGATGTGAGCACTGCTCTGTGCACCATCTCTACTACTGTATGATTAAAACTGATCAACTCATATATGCTATTGTTAGAGCACAGTAACAGGCACACACCCTGTGAGTATAAAATGCTAAAAGGACTCCATAATCACTTTTGAGACATAATCAGATATATGTTAAATGAGGTTAAAAACAAAGACTTTGCTGATTATTACAAAAAGTGATCACACAAGATAGGACCCATATAGTGTCTCATTTAGGTTTGTCGTCAGCTTCAAATCTCATAGAGGGCATAGTACATAAACTGCACTGATTCCATTGGCTGCTTCGCTCTGTCAATCACATGACTGTTCGTGAGAGGGGCAGATGCAGCAGGCATTCCTGTTTGATTTAAACCAATGGACTGAGGTTATATGCAAGTGAAAAAGTAGGTCATGAGCTGTTTTAATGCTCAGTGTTTTTCTGTCACTTCTCCCAGAGGCGAAAGAGCACTGTGCTGCTGAATATTGATTGACTTAGATAAGTCTCTCTAAAATGTCAGCAAAGAGCACTGTGGCCAAGCTAGCTTATTACAAGAAAAAAAGAAAAAGGGAAGCCCCTGAACAAATGACGACAAATTAAGTTGTATAAATTCAAATAAAATATGCATTGCCATTTGTTGGAATTTAGAAACAAAAAGCATTTCAAATAAAAATAATTGGAAGGGGGTCCCTACTCTTTCTCCTCCACTACCCACCCTTCAGGCCAGCACACCTATGATTAACTCACCTAGTGATAATCCTGTGATCAGACTGGCTACTACTTAAAGCAGGATGGGGGAACTCCAGGCCTCAAGGGCTGGTGTCCTGCAGGTTTTAGATGTGTCCTTGATCCAACACAGCTGATTTAAATGGCTAAATGACCTCCTCAACATGTCTTGAAGTTCTCCAGAGGCCTGGTAATGAATTAATCATTTGATTCAGGGGTGTTGACCCAAGGTGAAAGCTAAAACGTGCAGCAGAGCGGCCCTTGAGGCCTGGAGTTCCCTACCCATGACTTAAGGAGAAGGAAGACCTTCACTTGATGCTGGATTGTTATGCAGGAAACAATGTTGTTGGCCTGCCTGACTCCTCATGGTGTTTGTTTATGCTTCTGCCTCACCTCTTTGTTTTCATGTGTGCAGGATTCCTGGATCTCTTTCTGATGTGACTTACTGAGAGAGATAGAGAGACTATTTTCTAGTGGAGAGATACTTTGTAGAATTTCCTTGAGCCTTGAGAACAACTGACTGCTATTCCATCACTTACATTTAGCATTGAACTTTCACTGTAAATGAATGCATGAACTTTACATTTTGAGTCTACCAGATCTCTTTAACTATAATAATAGACTGTATAGACCTAAGGTGAGTTTATAAAGACAACACAAAGATTCATATGCAGAGGTTGTGAATTAAGAGTTAATATTTACTGAGTGTCAGTTTAGGGAGCCAGCATATGATTGAGGGCTGCACATGAAAGACTGCACACATCAAAGAAAATCCCAAACCAATCACACTCTCTCCTGGGTTGTGTTAATTTTATAACCTTGATGAGGTGACTGATATATTTTAACATCTAATGTAGCTATTAGGGCTGTCAACGTTAACGCGCATTAATCCGTCGATTAATGTGATGAAAACTTTTAATGTAATTAACCCATCTAGGGCGCAGAATGACTCAAAATGCCGGAAATGTCACTGTCATCGCATTTCAGCCAGTTTGTACAAAGTTTGTCCATTCTGCGCTCTAGATGGGTTAATTGTCTGACCAAGATGGCGGCGCGCACAGACGCAGCGGCTCACTGCTCCTCACGTTCGGTGTTTTGTTTTTTACTTTCTCTACGTGTATCTGTGTGGATGTGTGTGCTTTTTATCATTATACATCGAGTAGAGTCCACCTACAGTCGCCAGGACCTTTTGAGTTTGGGATTACGCTGTGCAAGGAGCATTACATCGGACTACCACCACTTTCACAGCATTCCGGAGGACATAATAAGAGCTCCAGGGTCTCCGTGGTTGGTTCTTCCCAGCGGCAAGACAAAGAGGAAACGTAAACAAAGGAGGCAAAAGCGTGGCTGCAGGGCGGGTCCACTAGCTCGGCTAAAGAAACAGCCATTTAAGCCACCGCTTCCGAGTATTTTCCTCTCCAACGTCAGGTCCATAACCAACAAAATCGACGAACTGAGATTACAAATTGCAGTCAATAAGTGTGCACGGGACAGCAGCATAATATTACTCACAGAGACTTGGCTGCAGCCATCAATTCCGGACTCGGCTATTGAGCTAGCAGGCCGCACGGTTCACCGTCACGACAGGAACGGCCACTCCGGTAAGATCAAAGGAGGGGGTTTATGCATCTACACCAATGACAGCTGGTGCAAAAACACAAAGACTGTAGACAGCCACTGTTCCCCGGATTTGGAATACTTGACTGTGAAGTGCAGACCCGTCTACATACCTCGCGAGTTTACTGTTGTCATGGTAACGGCCGTGTATGTACCACCCGATGCTAATGCTAACTCTGCCATGGAGGAGCTGCACAAGACAATAAGCAACCAGCAGAACTCCCATCCAAACGCAGTGCACATTATAGCTGGGGACTTCAACCATGCTGATTTAAGGTCAGTATTCCCCAGATTTGAACAGCATATTAAATGTGCAACGAGGGGGAAAAACACATTGGATAAAGCCTACAGCAACATCCAAAAAGGCTACAGAGCAACCCCTCTACCACATCTAGGTTTGTCAGACCACATGTCCATGCTGTTGATCCCTGCATACACTCCCATTAGGAGAAGAGCCCCCCCAGTCACAAAAACTGTGAAAACCTGGCCAGAAGGTGCATCACATCAGCTGCAGGACTGTTTTGAAAACACGGACTGGAGCGTGTTCGAACATCAGGACCTTGAAGAGCACACAACATCAGTGCTCTCATATATTAACTTCTGTGTCAACAGTGTCACTGTGGACAAACGTCTCCGGGTGTATTCCAACCAGAAACCCTGGATGACTAAAGAGGTCCAGGTCCTGCTGAAGCAACGTGACGCCGCTTTTAGATCCGGTGATGGTATGCAGTACAGTGCAGCCAGATCTCAGTTGAAAAGAGGCATCAGAGAGGCCAAGGCAGCGTACAAGAGAAGGATCGAAGACCACTTCACCACCAACAACTCACGACAGGTATGGCAGGGAGTTCAGCACTTAACCAACTACAAACCTGGCAATACCACGTTGACTGAGGGTAACGCGGAGCTTGCAGAGGAGCTGAACCACTTCTTCGCACGCTTTGAGGTGAAGGGACCAGAGGCAGCAGCAGCAAAAACATCGGACAGCAGCAGCCCAAGCCTCATAGTGCAGGAATATGAGGTGAGGCGCACACTGAGGGCAGTGAACCCCAGGAAGGCCACCGGACCAGATGGGGTAACTGCAAAGGTCCTAAAAGAGTGTGCAGACCAGCTGGCTGGGGTCTTCACTAAGATCTTCAACACTTCACTGTCCCAGTCCTGCATCCCGCCGTGCCTAAAGTCAGCCACAATTGTCCCACTGCCAAAGCGTACTAACATTAGCAGCCTCAACGACTACCGACCAGTTGCTCTAACACCTGTTATAATGAAGTGCTTTGAGAAACTGGTCCGACGTCACATCATGTCCTGCCTGCCACCCACACTCGACCCGCTCCAGTTTGCATACAGAGCTAACAGATCAACTGAAGATGCCATTGCTACAACGCTCCACACCACCATCTCTCACCTGGAAGTGCAGGGCCGTTACGCCAGGCTGCTCTTTGTTGACTTTAGCTCTGCTTTCAATACGATACTCCCGGACAGACTAATAGATAAACTGCTGGAAATTGGACTTCCTTCCACCACCTGCCGCTGGATCAGAGACTTCCTCTCAGACCGTGTACAGAGAGTTAGAGTGGGGCCTCATCTTTCCTCAGCCCTCAGCCTCAACACCGGCTCTCCACAAGGCTGTGTACTGAGTCCCCTACTGTACACTCTGTACACACATGACTGTGTTAGTTCCCACCCAGACAACACAGTCATCAAGTTTGCAGATGATACCACTGTGGTGGGGCTCATCTCAGGGGGAGATGAGACTGCATACAGAGCTGAAGTTCAGAGGCTGTCAGATTGGTGTGCAGACAACAACCTGGACCTCAATACCACCAAAACAAAAGAACTGGTAGTTGACTTCAGAAGGAGGAAGTCCGAGTTGCAGCCTGTCAGCATCAACGGGGAGTGCGTGGAAAGGGTCTCCAGTTTCAAGTTTCTGGGTGTGCACATAGACACAGACCTCCAATGGAGCTCTAACACCTCTGCGGTCTTAAAGAAGGCCCAACAGCGTCTCCACTTTCTGAGAATCCTCAGAAAAATGGACCTGAAGAAGGAGCTGCTGACCGTCTTCTACCGCTGCTCCATTGAAAGTGTGCTGACATATTGCATCGGTGTGTGGTTCTCCAGCTGCACCACAGCACACAGAAAGGCACTCCAGAGGGTCATCAACATGGCCCAAAAAATCATTGGACATCCTCTTCCCTCCCTGAAGGACCTGTACAGCACTCGCTGTCTCAAGAGGGCACGCAGCATCCTACGGGACTGCACACACCCAGGACACCGGGTGTTTAAGCTGCTGCCGTCTGGCAGGAGGTTCAGGCTGCTGAGGTCCCAAACAAATAGACTCAAGGACAGCTTTTACAACAGGGCAATAGCCCTGATCAATGTAAATAGCTGACCTGACTGGATACCTCCCTGGACTTTTTAGGGGGAGGTAACAATGTTTAAAACGATAACAATAATATTTATATTTATAACAAGGTGCAATAATAATTAATGTGCAATAATAACAGTGTGCAATACACATACACTTATTCTTCTTTTTTATACTAAGTTAATATACTGTGTTGTGTTGTTTGTTACGTTGTGATGTGTCATATCGTGTCGTGTTGTGTTATATGTAGTGCCGACGTAGGACAGTTTTTCCAATTTCATTGTACTACTGTACTATGTATGACTGTGCAATGACAATAAAGAGTTATCTTATCTTATCTTATCTTATCTTAATTGCGTTAAAGGTTCTCATTGCATTAATCGTGATGACGCATTAACGCGCGTTCAGCCTGTGAAGTAGTCTGACTCGAACGTCAAGGAAGGTGGTAGGAAGCAGACTCAGCAGACATTTAGGCTTCCGAGAGATGAGACATTTATTTACAGTGAACTTCATATGTGAAACTTAAACACCCCCCCCCCAATGTAACTCAGTTAATGAATTCAAAAGTACATGAATTCAGTAACAAAGCTCACCCTCATCTTAATCAAGCAGAGACTGACTATATATAGGGCTATAAATTTCCCTTGAATGAGTCCAGCCAGTACCACTAACTTGCGCTGAGGAATCTAAAACTCTACATAGATGACTGAAAATTACAAAAAGCTCCTCACACTTCTGATTAGCACATGTAACAACTAAACGGCTCTATATACGAAAAAAAAAAAGATTCAACAAATCCCTTTATATCTTGAAACATACAAAAGGAAGCATTCCTATAGTAGAAGAAACCCCTCATCTTGGTTACCCTGCTGATGTCACATCTGACATTATCAGTACTTTAAAATCAGGAAATGTCAGGCAGGCCTTTCCCCACACCTGACCTACATGAAAATTGAAAACAAAGAACCAAGTAAGTATGCACAAATGACTTAATCTGCAACATAACAAAATATAAAGCAACATGTAACTAAATATTTGCTTTAATTTGCTGAATGTTTGTTTTGCTGGCAACAGAACCCTGAGTTTGTTTGTAAATTAGTAACAAATTCAGGTGTGAAAATTAGTACACACCTGTGAAGTACCTGTGTACTCACTCATTGCCAACGAGTCACATGACAGCAGGACAACTACACACAGGAAAGTAGGGAGCTGAGCAAAGTGTGCCTTTATGAGAAAAGGGGTGTTTGCACAGACATGTCTGCTATATTGATGAGTGGAACAACACACTTACCTTAAGAGAAGACAAACTAAAGCACTGATTCTATTATGGATCCGATACTGCTGCCAGAATTATTGATACTATGGATATTTAGATAAATCCACAGATCCCTATGAAAAATATTGACAAATCACTGATTTGCATGTGAAACATCTGTCAGTGTTTTTTACACACATATTCGTGCATACGAACTGTAAAGCAGGCATGAACTAAAGCAACATAATGAAGAATAGGCTAAAGTTCCTCGACAATGTGAGAGACTGATGAAGTCATAGAGCAGGGGTGTCAAACTCCAGACCTCAAGGTGGTCTGCGGTGCCGTGCGGACGCACCTGCACGGCATCCGCAATCACGCCCGCCGTGTTAAAACACGGGACTCAGGGGTTGGTGTGGGGTTGTGGTGGTGTGATGCAAATGTTAAATAAAGATGGCTCAAAACATGGATCTGTGGTCCCATCGTGCCTTAATTCTACCACAAGGCCCAACAATAATACCGTGGAAACAGAGAAAACCCCAAAAATTATATAACCTCCTATGTAAGTCATCACATACAAACTAATTTCTTAACACCAACAAACCGGAGAATCTTTTTCATGAATGCTTGTCATTACAGTGAGTTTCTCATCTTGACCTGACTTCAATCTCCCAAGAATACCATGACCTGGATTGCAGAGTACCTACACAGACATAGTTAAGATTAAAGGAATACTTGGCTCAACAGAGCTCCAACTCTTTGTCAGATTGGCTGCTGAGGTGAAAAGCAATCTGTGTTATCCTTGAGCAGTGACAAATAGCAAGATGTCCTAGTTTTACGGATGGCTTTTTTTAAGAGTCACAGACTATTTTTTCAGACCAAATGAAGATCTTCTAAAGAAGTGCAAGGCCATTTCCTCTCCACTCCTGTTATTAGGGCTGCCACGATTAGTCGACTACTCAGGTTAAATATATATAAGTCACTTAGATAACTTCAAAATGTTATTGTTTGGCTTTTTTAATATTTTATTTGTTCCTGAGTAAATCGGTTTGGCTGAGATTAAAGTTATAGTTTTTACACAGCTGAATAAACAACTGATTATCAGAAGTGTGAGATGCTCGAGAATATACTCCGGTGTCCCGTTATATTTTAGATAGCAAGGAGTTTATTAAACTTCACCGAAAGAATCTGCAAATTTCATTAAAATTTAATAAACTATCATCTTGTCTTTATTTTTAGTTAGCACATACCATAAACACTTAAAGCTGTAAGCTAATGATAGTTATATAAGAGCAGATGCTGCTGGTGCAATAAGCTGTACGTTTTACGTCCAATGGATGATGATCTGATTAGTCGACTAATCGCAAAAATAATCGGTGACTAGTCGACTATCAAAATAATCGTTTGTGGCAGCCCTACCTGTTATCTGCTTTAAGGTACGTGTTTTTGCGTTATGCCAGGGGGTCAAACATTTTTCATTTTTTTGCTTTCATTTTCAAAGAAAGTATCCAGTATTCAGGGTTGTACAGAATGTGACACTGTTAGCAAGACACCGAATAAGTAAAGTTTAGGTAGCTGCTCTTTGTGTTTTGTTTTGTATTTTGTATTGTCTGTGCCTGTTCCCAGTCATCCTGGCCATGGTAGTCTTAAGAGCTTGAAAAAAAGAAGGGGACTGGATTTCTTTAGCCCTTTCATTCAATAGGCTTCTTCAGTTTTAATAACAAAAGGTGGAGCATCTCAAGGGTTACTAAACTAACACAACCTAAAGCGGAGCAACCTGCCCTGCCCAGTGCAAAAGTTCCTCCATCCAACCTCAACATTCAGGTAAGGTGTTCACATCCTGAGTGAAAACCACAGCATCAACCTACTAGCAGCTGACAAGGGAAGGTGTACTGTTGTTCTTAACTCAGCTGGTTATCACAACAAAATTGCCACAGTCCTCAGTGACAGTAATACTTAAAGTCTTAACGAAAGCCTATCTGCAAACACTCGAAAGGGAAAAAGCCACTGACCACCCTAAAAACTAACTTTACTTTGGGGAGCCTATACCCTGCACATATTAACTTCTGAAGAGCCACAAAGAAGGAGTCCCTGGAAGACCTATTGTTAGCAGTATAAACTCAGCCACTTACAACATTTCCAAACACCTCATCACCATCTTCGCTCATCTGAATGAGACACTTCATTAACAAGCTCAACCAACTGTGCCGAATGAGGACGATGGCAGCTCCAACACTGACATTATCCCAAAAAAGTTTATACACTTTGTACTGTGAAATGCTTTAAAACCTGACTGAAATATTGAATGTTTATGTTTGAGAGTTAGACATTGTCTCTAATTTTAATATTACACTTAGCGTTATCCTTTTTGATAAAGCTCATAGTTAGAGCTGGATCAGATGATTCCTTAGTAATAGTGTTATAGGATCAGGCAGCTGGAAGTCCCATGATGTTCTTCGCGTGGGGAATAAAATTATCACAATAATTATAATTATTATATTATTTAAATCCTTCCGTATTATTTAGGTTTGCTCACTTACAAAGAAATTAACTTTTTCATACTAGTTTAATTTTAACCCCTGGAGGATCTTAGAAAAATGCATACGCTATCGGACCTAGAGCCACAAATTGACCCAAGACCCTCCAGGGGTTTTAATGGAGAGAGATAGAATATCAACCAAAAATGTAGAAAACACATTACACAGATGTTATAAGTGGATTTGCGCGTTACTGTGTTACTGTTATTTGATCAACAAGCAAAATATGACTTTATAATGTCTCGATTCAGTTTCATCTCATCACAACACAACACTCTCTCAAGGCTTCATTGAATCCTTTAAACACTCACTGGCAAACTTGCTGGGTGCTGGGCAGCTCTCGGCTACCTAACTCGGCTTATGCTGAGTTGGCCAGCCTCTGTCAGAGTGGTCTGCCCACCATTGCTTCTGGTTCCCTTGCTCTTTGGCCATGAGGGCCCCATGTGGGTTGTCCCTTCTTCTCCTGCTGGGATGTGCACGCAGTTGTCATCGAGATGTGTGGCCTCGGGTCTTCAGTACTATGGGGGCTGCACCCTGGTCACCTGGGTCTCTGTCTGCCTCTGTATTCTGGGAGGTGTGGATGCAGCTTCTCACCCTCATTACCAAGTATATTTGTTGACAGACACACACATTCAGAACACAACAAGATTGTTTGTTTGTGCATCTATGTTTTTTTTTCTTTTATTTCCTTTCAGGCGCTGTTTGTTTTCTGTATGTGTTTTTTCTTACAGGTGCAGCAGTTGGAGACATACTGAGTTTTTCAACTTGTGCTCTGTCCTTTTATTGTCAGTGTTTCACAGAGATTTCCTTCCCACTGTCGCTCAAAGGGAGTTATAATTGTTGGGTTTTCTCTCTGTATTATTGTAGGGTCTTTATCGTACAATATACGATATTGATATTGATGCGACTGTTGCTGTGGTTTGGGACTACCTCAATAAATTTGAATTGAATGTAATCTGGGTGCCACATGGGCACAGTGTCAATCCCATGGGAGCATGAGTTCTTGCTGAGTTGTAGGGGACTAAATACGTTTTTGGTTTTTTTAATGTATAGTTTATATTCTGTCTCTCTGCAAGAAAATGAAAATACCATAACAATTACAGACTGTTCATTTTATTGGCAAGTGAGCAAACTTATAAAGTCCCCCTGCAGTGGACTAGGCCAACCCTGTCTTATCTCAGGCTAGACTATTTTCTCTTATAAAAGTGGTTTCTCTCCTACATTGACTTTAACTGTTTTTCCTCTTTAAAATAAAATTTTGATGAGAAATACTGGGTATTTATGTAATTGATCTTGTCAACCTTTAGATGAATAAAATATTTCTTATCCTTACTGTACTTACAAATAGGGAAACAAGAAATTGAAGTTGTGGGACTGGAAAGTATTTGCCTGACCAAACATATTGTACTTAATGATTGCAGCAAAAGGAATGTCAGTTAAATTAAAGATAAATAATAAGAACAGTAATAATAACAACAACAAGGATAGAGAAAATGAGACTGTGTATATGGCCTTTGATGCCAGATAAGAATAAAGGCCAGAGAAGCTGATTAAATTCTGTCTCGACTACCAACATATTTGCAGCTTAAATCTTTCTCGGTATAGTGAAAGCTGTAGACCTCCATCCAAACAACACCTCGGAGATTTCCTCTAGACTGCTCCCTTAAATGAGGTTAAAATACGCATTGTCGGCTTTTTGGTAAATTAATGATGGCGCTTTGTCGTCCCTTCGCTCACAGCTCGGCTCCGTTCAAGCGTTTAGATTCAGTTAAGAGTCGCATTCCAGCTTACCTTCGACAGCCCACACCGACGGCAGCATCCATAGAAAGTACAAGATATCCATAATCACAGATATTCCAGACTTATGCCTGTTAAAAGCCAGTGTATTCATCGCGCAGCCGTACAGCTGTGGTCGGTTTCCTGTGAAATCATTTAGAGATGGAGAGAAGCATCCTTATCATCATCAGTGGCACCAAGATAAAGGCTGAAGCGCTGCTGTTCAGGTCAGGTTGGGCGAAACCAAAAAAGAGGGGGCAGAAAAGCAGCGGAAAAACACAGAACATCGGCTGCGCCTGACTGGACACAAGGGTTTGGGTTTTTTGTTTCTTTTTTAAAACAAGGCCACCAGGGTTAATTATGAATAGGCATTAATATGCATTTCCGTCGGAGGAAAGTGCTTTTACTCAAATTTATTATTACACTTGCCTGTTTTAATTTTTAACCTAAATTATTAGATGTTATATTTGCCAGTGAAGACGCTTTGAAAGACCTTTCTTTACCATTCAGTGTCAGCACAATCTTTGTACCTAAGCAAATTTTTTATTACGTCACTTAACACTAACCTACACATAACTCAAGGAATGAAGCCAGTGTTTTTAGCATAGTAGCAATTACCAACCCCATCCCAAAAAGTAGCAACACTGCACTCCTGCGCTAATTTGCAGATCTGATATTTTATTCACTACAGAACACCAAAAAAGTTTTAAACTGAGGAAATGAATATAGCATCCAATCTGATTTTCAGCCTTGTTTCATTGTAGATATTTAGAATTCTTTTTTAATGATATTGTGTATTGCAGATTGATTGATTGATTGATAATATTTTATTCATCCCGAGATGATGAGAAACTCAGTCTTTGTACAATTGTACACTGAGGAATGTTATTCAGAAATGATTTCACAGCAACTTTAACCAGCAAATAAAATTGGCGATCATGTTATTGTAGGTTATTGTTGTGGGCCCACTTATTAATTGTCGTTGTCAGACCTAGCTCTACTCCAGTACTGTTTTTTTCTTTCTAGTTTGCGGTTTGTCATTTCTCTTCAACCTTCTTTTCTTTCCTTTCTTGGCCCTAACCCCCAAGATGGCTGTTTGTCCCTGAGCCTGTGTCTACCTGGAGGTTTCTTAATGTTAAAATGAGTTCCTCCTTCCTAGGACTGTTAAGTCATTGTTAGCTTGTTGCATCCTAAAATAACTGTCACCAGTTCACAACTGTGATGTGAACTGGTGATATAAAACCTGAACTGAAATGAATTGGATTCAAAGACAAGAGGCTGTTGTGCCAACTTTTTAACCCTCTCAAGGCAGGCGTTGCAGATTTGCAACAGTTAAAAGCTAACAACCTGATTACCCCACATACATATTTTATGAGTTTTTTTTACTCGGAAGTACCACTGCAGGTATTCTTTTGTGCATTAGCAACAAAAACTTAATTTGAGCCTGAGAGAGTTAATGCTTTTGATGCTAATGCTTTATTAGATTTATAAATCCATTAAATGTTATGGATGCAAACTTTGGCCTTTCTACATAGCACTGGAAAATAACGTTTAAAAATTTAGTCTTTTCACCCTACATGTGATATATTTCAGATGTGTTATTTGGACTGGATGAGTATAAATAAAACGAATTAAAGTAAAAAACACAACTAACCTGTGATATGAGGACATGTTTTATTTGGTCCTTTTGTCATTGAGAACTCAATAATACCTTTGTTGCAAGCTGCACTGCTATCATGTCCATAGAGATTCCACAGCCGACCTGTCTGAGACATTCCCTAAGATAAGACTGCAGTGGATGAAAGAGACTAAGGGAGAGGGAAAAACAGAGAGTGAGAAAGGGATAGCGCTGCCAGTAAAGCAAGAGAGAAAAAGAGATAGAGCTCAGTGAGGAAATAGAGCAGAAGAATATGGGCATGACAAAAAGGAATCCAGCCTGCCTCCAGATGAGTGAGAGCTGCAAAACAACAGATTAGAGGAGCCTACGGCTTGTTCCTATGGAAACCTATGCCCAGGGAGACAGCAATGGGAATGCAGCAGATTGTAGGTCAGACACACCATCAGCGAGCCAATCAGAAATAATCTATCTTGACTTATGGGTCAGTAAAGCTGGTGCCTTTCTTTGGCTGCTCTCACTGTTGGGGTCCCAGCGAGCAGAGCAGAGCAGTGCAGAAAGTGGTGGATCATTTTTAAAAACAACGCGACAAAAACTAAAACCTCTATGGCTCATGAGGTAGGGTGGCATTATAGGAAGCCCATTCCTGAAAGACTTTCAAATAATAAGAAATAACAGAGTGGAATAATTTGCAAACAATTTAATTTCAATTTAGTTGAATTACCAAAAGCCAATTCACAACAGCAGCTGTTTCAAGGTGTTTTTACTGTAAGGTACACTCCAAAAGTCACAAGATCCCCTGCAAGCAAGTACAGGGTGCTGGCTGGAAGGAAGATCTCCCTTGATCCAGAACCAGGCTAGGGGAGGGGTCACCATCTACTAGATGGTGACCCCTCCCCTAGCCTGGTTCTGGATCTACTATTACCAGTTACAACCAGAAAATATCAGTTTTATCTTAAGGGTGGCTTATTGGATACCCTTAAAGATAAGGCGAGGCATCTCGAATGACTGAAGGGACTGTGCACCTCCTTTGTGAGAAGGAAGGAGGAAGGAGGCCTTAGGACAGACACAGAACAAGTTGGAGAGATTATAAAATCAAGTCTGCATTGTAGGTCACAAAAGGATCATTTCTAGCGTTCACTGATGCTGTCTCTGTGCGATGATGAACTTTAAAATGAATACAAACATTTTTTGGAACTTGATGGCAGCAACACCTCTCAAGAAAGTTTGGACAGAAGAAACAAAAGGCTGGAAAAGTACATGGTACTAAAAAGAAACAGCTGGAGAATCTTAGGGACAAATTAGATTCATTGACAACAGTAAAAGAAGAGCATCTCGGAAAGGTGTAGCTTCTATGTATATTTACATTTTACACAGTGTTCCCACTTTGCACAGGTTAGGCCTGCCTATCTAGCCATATATCTATTAAAGACATATGTCTGTCTGTAAATAGCATTTATTTAAAGTCCACAGCGCCTTCTAGTGGCTTGGAGAGGCACCATTCTGATTCATTTCGTTCACATTTGAATTATTTGTTGCTGTAGTCACTGATTTGTGTTTTATTTAAAATGCAAAAATGATACAAATTCTTCAACATTGTTCTGACTACTTAATTTACTCAAATTGTTGCTGCTGAAAATAGCTCTCTTGCAGAATCAACAGGAAGTGTTCAGAGGGTGAGGGTTCAAGAGGTTTCGATTCCACAGCCTTCCTTACGTTTAGTGGTGTAGCCCTGTAGATTATGACGTCATGGTAAAGTAGGAATAGATTCCACTCTCTTACTGGAGCTCGGGATAACAGTCAGGATTAAGTGCATGTAGTAGATGGCCAGTAACTGCTCATGAGCAACAGAGGATCAAGCGGCCTTGCTGACTTTTCTTCTGTGTACCTTAAGGAAAATAATTGGTGGATTTTTCTAGTCTGATGATGAAGAATATCATAGAGATAATGAGGGGCTTCTGAGGAAGGCGTCTTTTCACTTCATTGGTAAGCTAATCAATTTCTAATGCAACTCATGTTCAGGGACATTTTTATATGACAACACAAAAAAGACATGAGACTAAATTTTCAAATGGCATGAAACATACTAGCATGCATTTGAGCTATGAGTTTTATGTTGGATTCAATATCTGATAAAAAAGAAAATCACTAAAACATTTGTACAACTTTTTTATAGGCTTTGCCTGCTGTCTGTAAGAACCATTAAAGAAGATGAAGGTGAAATGGACCATGTTTGGCATGATTGTCTTCTTTCTGCTCTCTGTAGTCATGACCTGCTGCTTCATATGGCAATATAGAAAGCCAAAACTGAAAACAGGTAAAGAGCTGCTAGCCATCATTGGCTTACACTCACATGAGATGTACAGTGTTTTTTAACCTGTGAGCTGGGCCTTCTTATCCTCTTGGTGTAAGTACTTATATGTAGGAGCTGCAGCAGGATTACACAAAGCTGGAAATAGCAGTAGGATCAGCAAGGAGCTAAAGCAGACTTTAACTCAGGCGGAGAGATAGCAGTGTAGTGTCTGATGGTGTAAAACACACTGGGACTGAAGTAATATAAGAAACAATCCAGGTTTATAACTTTGTGGCCCTAGGAGAATTAAAGCATTACATAATAATGAACAATGGGATTGTTTTGGGGCTCATGTGTACACGCTGAATATAATAACCGTTTTTTATTACATACGTGTTAGAGTGTGTCCCTTCAGTACATTAGAAACTGCATAACACTCCTGTTATTAAAACAACATTTATTATTAATGTATTTCCATTACTGTATTATTACATGTTCATATTTCATAACAGAATCAGAATCAATCAGAATCAGAATACTTTATTGATCCCTGGGGGAAATTATTTTTTGTTACAGTGCTCCATTATAAACCAACATAAACCAACATTAAGACAAGACAGACAATACGCTAACTAAGAATAGTACAATATATACATATATATATATACATAAGTCACTCATAAATAAATAGCTGGAAAAGAAACGTGTAGTTGCAGCAGTAACCAGTGTGTTAAGTGGACGCGTTGTACAGGGAGATGACCACAGGCAGGAATGATTTCCTGTGTCGTTCAGTGGTGCTTTTCGGTAATCTCAGTCTCTCACTGAACGTGCTCCTGTGACTGACCAGCATGTCATGGAGTGGGTGGGAGGTGTTATCCAACATTGTCTTTATCTTGGACAGCATCCGCCTCTCCGACACCACCTTGAGGGAGTCCAGCTCCATCCCCACAACATTACTGGCCTTACGGATTAGTTTATTAAGTCTGTTGGCATCTGCGACCCTCAGCCTGCTCCCCCAGCATGCAACAGCATAGAGGATCGCACTGGCCACAACAGACTCATAGAAAATCCTGAGCATTTTCTGGCAGATGTTGAAGGACCTCAGTCGCCTCAAAAAATAGAGACGACTCTGGCCCTTCCTGTAAAGTGCTGTGGTGTTTTTAGCCCAGTCCAGTTTATTGTCAATGTGTACTCCAAGGTATTTATAGTCCTCCACAATGTCAACACTGACCCCCTGGATTGAAACAGGGGTCAAGTGTTTCCTGGTCTTCCTGAAGTCCACGATCAGTTCCTTGGTCTAGTCAATTAAAAGTGTGTCAACTACCAACCATCCAAACAGACAGACCATGATATTCATTTACTGTTACCTAAAGGGTCATCAAAGCTTTTTTTGTTTTTAAAGAAACAGTCATTGAAAAATGCTACTTTTCACATAACTTGTAAAATAAATATGGCTTGATTTCATATACTCAAATCTAACACCAGCAGACGCTGTTGATAATTTACACTGGTCAGGCCTAACATTCTGACCGCTGACAGGTGAATTCAAAAACATTGATTAAGTCTTCATCATGAATCCTGTTAGTGGGTGGGATATATTAGAGAGAGAGTGAACATTTTGTCCTCAAAGTTGATGTGTTAGAAGCAGGAAAAACGATTAAGTGTAAGGATTCAAGTGGGTCTGACAAGGACCGTATTGTGATGGCTAAAAAATGGATTTCCAAAACTGCAGCTTGTGTGGGGTGTTCCCGCTCCGACAGGGTAGCTTAAATTGCAAATAATGTTAATGCTGGTTCTGATAGATAGCTATCAGAATACCCAGAACATCACAGTTTATGGAGCATGGGGCTGGAAAGTTGTAGACCAGTCAGTGTGCTTACGCTGACTGGTCTACAACAATGGACACAGCAGTATCAGAACTGGACCTTGGAGCAATGGAAGAAGGTGGCCTTGAGGTCCTGCCATACATGCTAATACAGGATAATGCACCCTGTCACAAAGCAAAAGTGGTTCAAGAATGGTTTGAGGAGCACAACAAGCAGTCTGAGGTGTTGACTTGGGTTTTGGATTCCCCAGATCTCAATCCAGTTGAGTATCTTTGGGATGTTCTAGCGAACAAATCAGATCCATGGAGCCACCTCGCAGCTTACAAGACTTAACGGATCGGTTGCCAATATCTTGGTTCAGAGACCACAGCGAGGCTGAAGGAACCAAGTTGCTGAAACTTCTCTTCAGATTGTCCAGTGTGTTATAGAGGAGGTGGGAGTATACAACAAGCAGTTCTTCTGAACTGACAAATTCCCCTAGAGGTCAGAATCTTTAGATATGTTGATGTTTGATAAATGTTTTTGTTTTTTGTTTTTTTTTGTTTTTTTGAAGGGCCCTTCTACATAAATATGATAAAAGGATACATATGTAAACCTACAACTGTAAGATCTGCTATCACAGATGGACAGGGCTTCAGGTTTCAGACATGATGAGTCTGCCTTTGCACCTCTTTTTACAGAGGGATTCACCAAAAAAGTGACAGCAGAAGAGATGTGTCCTCGCTTTCCGGAGCCTGTGCCACTCAAACATCCCATCACATCACTGAGGATTGCATTAGAAAAAGTAAATCTGTTCTGGAAATAATGAGTATATATTGAAATGTTGTTGAAATGTTACCTTTGGTCTTAATAAAGCTTCTCTTAACAGATAGATATACTCTTGAGGTCAAGAATTCACACCACCAAGCTACCTTCTATATCAGCAATCATGGTTTTAAATGACTCAATTCTATGGAATGGAAACTTTGGCAAGAGGAACACGAGCCACCCCTCCTCACCTGCACCCAACGAGTACACAGCGTACAGGTGAGATGTATTATTTTGCACAAGGTATAGTACTGAGGTATAAGAACATAACATATGAAGAAAAAGACATATGAAGAAAAAAAGAAGTGGTAATTTGTTTAAATGAGTCCTAAAAGGTTCTCATAATACTAATAGTTTAATTTAAATAATTACTACCATGCATGCTGTAACCAGCAGTGTGATTCTTCTATTTGATGTGAGGCGCTGGGATTAGACCATAATTGCATAAGGCAAGCTTTCTTTCTGTGATGTGTGCAACTAACCCATTAAGTATGATAAATGCTCAAATCTGTCCAGTGGAAATATTATACATTAAACCAGGATGCATTTATTTATGGCACCATTTTATTGTGGTGTGCTTCCTTGCATTATTGTGACAACAGAATTGCAAGCCTCTCTAAGATCTTCCCCACGTTGATGCTATACAAACTATGGGAGGATGGTCTGGTGGACTCTTTGGATGACCCTCTGGAGAAGTACTTAGACAACTTCACTATCAAGAACCCACTGGGTAAAAGCAGGCAACCAGCATCCTCATCAGTCAGGACCCTGGGCATCAACACCCCTGCACTCACCCTGCGCAGGATGTCCAGCCATCTCTCTGGTAACCCCACAACCATTTTTTATATACGGCAGTCATCCTTGATCCATTAAAGCAACACAAATCAAATAACTGTTGAGCCTGTGTAGCCAGTCCAGACCTCTGAAGCATCAGTGTCACAAAGACTGACTAGTCGCATTGGGAGGGACACAGATAATCCACTTACAGAAACTTCACTGTAAGTCCTAAAATAATAACATCTTTGTTTGATAATTATGAAAAACTATTATTTTCATTGTTCAGCTTCCAATTCAAAATGACCATTAGAGATCAGAAAGTGAATGCCACCATTATATAGCAGAATGTTGCCGTGGTTACCACTGTCACCTAACCCAACAGCTTCCTCCCAGAGACATACATGTTAGGTTAATTGGTTATTCTACATTTCCCATAAAAGTGAGATCAACATAGTGCTTGAAATGTATAAAATAACGCGCTGCATGGATGCACAGTTGAAATAGGACTTGCAGCCAACAGTGCTGTGAGTGGTCAGCAACAAAGTCTGCAATAAGCAGCACGCAGGGTAGTGGTGACATAATTGTGTCTCAGTTTCAACCAGATGACATCGTGTTCCAGGTTTTGTTTTCGGTAACTGGTTATTAGGTTTAGGAAAAGACCTTGGTCTGGGTTTAAAAAAATCTCAGAAAAGCTTAAGAAATGTTTCTTAAATGTAAGAAATTATGAATTTTCTAGTTTACCAGACTGATGATACCAATACGCTACTCACATGATAGCTAAAGTGCAATTAATTTTAAAGAATTAACAGCGATAGGGTGGCAATATGTTGCAGTGGTTCGCAGTATCACTTCCCAATAAAAATGCTTGAAACTGACTCGAGGCTGGTTGGAGTCTGTCTTATATATTGTCTCTGACTTCCTCTTACTTTCTAAAGAGGTTAACTGGTGATTCTAATTTGTCAGTTCATGGTTGTCTGTCTCTGTGTGTTGGCCCTGCATTAAACTGGCAAAATATCCAAGGTGCACCTTGCCTCATGCATTACAGGAGCTGGGATCTGTGACTACCCTGAATTGGATAAGCTGTCCAAAAACTGATGGATGGGAAGGAATAATAAGCTACTTGAACAAATAATGGGATCATTTTTGACAGAGAGATAAACTTTTCCCAATATAGGTGAGGATGATGCCCTTCTGATGGGTACTCCTATTACGTCATAGATAAACAGTAACGATCAATATAGGTCTGACACAATATAATTCATAAAGTAAGCACATGCCTGCAACCCACTGCAGCACGCCACAACAAAAGCTGCTAGACAAATGATGAAGGAAAGGCAATGTCATGGTTTTACAGGGACATAAGTGCAAGTCACAGGAGGCAGAGTAAAAGACCGATCTTTAATAGTGAGCTAAAGGTCTTACAGAGGTGACTGATCAATAGCGCTCTCAATCGTTATGAGTGCCTCAGTAAATGTGTAGAGCTAAAGAAATTTAAAACTAATATCCAGTATGTGAGCGATCACTTAATCATGTGATTACTGACAAAAACCCTACCACAAGAAATAAATGTGCATAGTCAGTGAGCTTTTAATTTAAATTCTCCTGGAATTATATGGCATTTCTTTACATCAATAGTTGCCTTAAGGTGATATATATTATAGGGTAGAAGGCCTACAGAGCCCACCTGAGAAAAAGTATTTTTTATAAAATGTTTAGGTCAAGTGAAGGTTTCATATACAAAGTTTGGTGAAATAGTTTCATGAATCACTTTACTAAAGCATAAAGTCATGAACAAAATACCTTATTCAATAAGGTTTGACATTTGTACAGGTTTACCAAGAAGATTAAGGTCAACTAATCTCCTTTGGAGTGGAGACACACAGGAAGCCCTTAATTTGTTACAGGATGACGTCCTTGTAGCAGATCCAGGAACTAGGTAAGTTACCTTATTTCTTTGTCAGTATATATAAAGCTTCATTTCTTTGATATGTTTGAAAATTGGGGACATATACCCCAGTGTTTCCCAACCACTGTGCAGCGGCACATAGGTGCGCAGTGGAAGATGATCTGGTCCCACCTGAGTAGTACTCTAAGTGATTGGCATGAGAAATGGGCAGAACAATTACATTCTCTTCAACTAGAGGGCAGTATAACCAAATGCTCCGATTAAATAGGTTGCAAACTGCCAGTAAAACAGAAGAAGAAATTACATAATAGTCATGCTGTGAGATGATGTAGCACATAATTGCAGTAGATAAATATTTGAAAAGAAATCTGAAGGCCTTAGCATGAGTAGGTGGTCAAAAGAAAGAAAAAAAGGCATACTGGGGACAAACTGAGCCAATTTCGCTCTACCTGGTGTGTGGGGGAAAAAGATCAATATGCTTTTTGTGATATTTTTGTTTGGTTGTGTGCCGTGTGATTTTTTAATTTTTTAATGTGAAATATGTGCCGTGGTTCCAAAAGGTTGGGAAACACTGCTATACCTAGTATACAGACTATAATAGTCTAGTATTTTTTTTAAGTACTCTGTACCCAAAGAGGATTTGCCAACATCTGTAAGATGATTTTTTCTTTTCCCCCAGATGCCACTACAGCAATGTTGCTTTTCCTTTATTAGCCAACATCTTGGCCCAGAATGTGACTGGCACTGACTTTGAGAGCTGGGTTTCAGACAACATTTTGAAGCGGCTCAGAATGGAGGACACTGGTTTTAATTTTACACCAGCAATTCAGAGGAAAATGGCTGTGGGCGTGTACAGCAATGGAAAGCAAGCTCCCCTTTACGACCTTGGCTGGTACCGGCCTGCAGGTCAGATGTATTCCACAGCAGCAGACATGGCCAAACTTATGATGACTCTTCTTGGTACATATGATGTCATTCTGCTCCGCCAAGACACCCTGAACACAATGATGACCCCGATCATCCAATGCCACAGAGGTTACTTTGCCAACTTCACTGGCACACCATGGGAAATAAGTGAACAGTTTGGCTACAGCGTGGTGAGAAAGGATGGTGACCTGGATGGATTTGCTGCTACCCTCTCCCTTGTACCTCGGCTCAAGCTGGGATTGGTGATCTTGATGGCAGGAGTTCGGCCAACAGACAAAGACCTTGTGAGCCAGGCATATAGCTACCTAATCCCAGCACTTGAGAATGTTTTCAGGGAAGCTCAACAACCTGTCAGAGCACCACCTGACCCAGCTCCATATGTGGGATTTTACACTTACAGGAATATGACATTCTATGAGATCAAGGCAGATTCAGATGGTGTGCTGCTCATGCAGCAGTGTGGACCACAGGTTGACACAACTGTCCCATCTAAGTATCAAATTATTAGGCTGGATTATCTGCAGGACAGGGTTTTTAGGGTGGTGTTTGAGAGGCCATACCCTTGCAAATTGAAAGTAAATAATATCTCAGTCTCCCTGGAGGCACAGGACAGACAGCTTTTCAATTTTTACCTTTTCAACAAGAAAGGTGTGGCACCAGGGTTTGACTGCCCTGGACTCAATACATATAGGATGATGAGGATAGCTGGCAGACCATACTTTACCTCATAAAGACTGCACCTTTAAACAAGTCCATTACTAAAACTGTGAACTGTATCAAGGAAATATGCTGTGAAAAACTGTTTTTGGCTGTGTAGGCAGTGTCAAGACTCTCTTGTGCAAATCTAAAATCATCAATCCAGGCTGTGTTTTAATATTATTCACTGGTAATCCTCTGTTAGTAATATTGATTTAGTTTTGTATATTTACATTTATTTCTGAAAATCATCCTTTTACCAAATTGTTGGCACAAGAAAAGCAAAGTTTCATTATTGTGCATAGTTTTTGGTCCTGCAGTGTTGCAGCATCACTTTTTATCCAGATCCTAGGGGAAAAAAGTAAATATGTGTCTATGATAAAGTGGCAATAGAATAAATAAATCTGATTTTGTAGTCTGATTTTTTTCCCTGTAAGCATGATGTTTTATGAAGTGAAAACATAAATATACGTACATGCAAGTTTTCCACATTTACTAACCCCCTGAAGATTTGGGAAAAAGATTTCAAAATTTATCAGCCACAACATGACAACACGTGAACACAAACAAGGTTAAAAAAAAACAACCCAAGGGTGTTTTTTAATTTAATAAGAAAAACTAAGACACAGCTAAGTCATCAGAGGCCTGTATTACGAAGTAGGATTTTAGCTTAACCCAGACAACTTCAGGTCTAACCCTGAGCTTTCTGTAGTACAAAGCTGGATCACTTCTTTCCAGGGTAAGTCGTCCTACAAGTCGTAACTTGTGCTGTGAACCAAACCTGCTCCAGATTAGTGATCAGCAGGTATGAAATGACCACCTAATGACCAATCAGTTCTCCAGAAAATAGCATCAGCATCCTCAGAAAATTCCTCGGACCTCTGCAAGGAGAGAGAGAGAGTGTGTGCGTCTGTTCTAAAAGCATTACTATAAAATAGGACACCTGACCTCAAATCAAATTTGTAGGTACATTGTGTTTGAATTATTTCTGTGCTTAATCTTCACTCTGAAAACCTTAAACAGCACAGAGTCTGTACTTGAAAAAATAAACCAAACAACTTTCACTTCACGGATTACAAACTGTTCAACCTGAGCTGTCCCTCTGATGTACTCATTTTTTTAATTCTGTCCATCCTGCTCATCTGTGATGTAATCCTATCTCTGTCCTTATATATTGATGACTGAATTACCTCAAAACTGTTCATGTTAAGTACGAGAAAATGAATCAGAGTGCCAGTTAGCTGGTTCAGGTGCAGCAGGATGGGAGGAGTCACACAGAAACAGTACTTTATTCACTGTGCCCAGTAACGTTGTTTTGCGCTGCAGCAGTCTGTGCCACAGTGAAGTAAAGAAATTGTCCGTTGTGACGTTTCTCCCATCAACCAAAAACGGCTGCATCAGTTTCATGACCACGTTCTCTGCCAGCCTCTCTCCCTTCTGACGACTGGGGTCCTTTCCCAAGTAAGGAGATGCATTGGAGACATATTTGGTCTCCAAATCCGTGGCCATCCAGAACTTGATCCCAAATTTGTCTGGCTTGGTTGCAATGTTCCCTCTAAGCTGCGCACGTGCGCAATTGCGCACTGCTGGCACGGTCTCTGCGCACAGAAAATCTGCGTTGCGCACAAAAAAAATCTAACCTGAATTGAAATTAAAATTTCAACAATTCTGTTTTGCAGTGTTAGTCAGTAAGTGACTGGCTGCTCCCGTATGGGATTAGAACGATGCCACCTTATCCCATAGTCCAGCCAATAATGCGATTCACATACGCAGCTAATCAACGTCGTTGACAGGCTATGACAGCGTCCTTATGTGTCGACACCGGTGCTTTAGCTAGCAAAGCGGCGTGGCTGATGTGGAGTGAAGCCACGTTAATGACAACGTGTAAACCGTTGGAGATGTGAGCAGGACCGACGGAACAATTGACGGAGAAAGTGTGGACTTTATACCAGTTTTTAAATTGTGTTGATAGGCCACGTAAAACCAGAGTTATGATAAAAATATATGCAATGTTTGGTTTTCTTCCTGAATACTATCGTTGTTTATATTTACTGCGAGAAGAAACGCTCGAAAGCGCTCTCTGCCTGTGAGCAAAAACAAAACCAAAAAAACCCACCCTTTCCTATTGGTCGAAAAAAGTACCATGTCGACCAATCAAAAAATGATATGGCAAGTTGTTAAGAGACGGGGGGAAGTTGTAGGAGTGACGGCGGTGTTTTGAGACGTGAGAGACTTGCGACGTTTAGCGCAAATCTTATGTAGTTAGTGTGTAGTGTAGTCAATAGTTTTGTTGTGTGTCAGAACAATGAGGCCACTGCTGAATGTTACAGGTGTTACAGCAGTGATACATCTGCTGTTGTCAGGCCTGCAGGTACCAGGCTGTTGTTCTCCTTTATGTGGACAGAAATTATTCTTGGAGTGGCATTAATAATTTGTGTGGCATCAAATTTGATGCAGAACACCTGATTGTGCTGTAAATAGTTTGAAATGTTTATTTTAAAAAAATAGCTGCAAAAAACTTTGTTGTTTGCCAAACTGAGGTACTTTTTTGAAGAAGTAACTATATAATTAATTGCCCAGCATTGGTCATTATATACTGTATTTTGCAGACAGAGTTACAGGACTCTCTCCCAGACCACAGACTCAGACTCATAATACAAGTCAGAGCTTTATTAAAAAAAAAAAAGAAAAGAAAAAAGAATAAAGTTGTGTTTTCAAAATTTGAGTTCAAGTTATTTTTACTTCCAATAGTGTTGACATACTACACAGGTCAATGACTACATTTTTGTTTTACATTTTCATTGTAAGTGGGCTAAAGCAGTTAATTAAAAGTAGTCTAACATAAATGTAAATGCTGTAATTTGATTATTTTAATAGACCATGTAACTAGGATGGATTCGATGCTGCCGTGACCACAGTGCACACGTCTGATGTCGCTCACAGTGGTCCAAGGGATCGCTCAGGGAGTTTGTGTGTTTGCTCAGACACATGGAAAATTAGAGGGAACATTGCTTGGTTGTGTGAATGGACAACAAACCTTGGTAGGGAACAGCTGTTCATCTATGGTCATGTGTTCTCCTGGAGTGAAACTCTTAGCACAGTTCTTGTTGAAGCTTGTCCAGATGTCGGAGATTGTCACAAGTTTGTCTGTTTTCACCCGTTCTGCCTGCATGTCCTTGTCATCAAATCGAAGGTGTTGCATAATAGAAATGAATCTTTCTCAGGGCATTGTCTCTGTGATTACTGGCACCAGAAATATCAATGTCACTCATGTCACAGAACTTTTCATTCTGTTTTCACACTTTTTTTAATAAATAAAACAGATTTGTGTTTCTATATATTGTGAATGTGTGTCTTTCATATTTGCAGGTCAGTCAATGTGTGGGATATTTTGTATAGACACGGCAGGCATTTCTGAAGGTTATAACACAGAGGTTTGGCCTGCCTTGGATCTGAGCTGTGGTTTGCACAACAAAAGCAGTAGGAGAATTGAGCTGACGACCTGTGAAAATCTCAGCAGGGGTGAATAACACCTTGGGACTTGCACCAGAAAATAAAAAAGTCAGTAATTCTAGTGTTAGGACTCATCGGTGAGGTAAAGTCCAGTCCAATCTATATCCTTAAGGGAAGAATATTTTCAGGAGACATGACTGAAGCGTGGAAACAGCATTGTGTCTTCATAGCCTGGCACTGAGGTGGATCGGCCAGTTTCAGGGAAAGCGAGTGTGGATCTATGCCGGGAGCTTTTGCTTGTGGGTGATTCTCCCCTAATGGAGGTTCTGAAATTATAATTTCGCTGAGATGGCGAGCGACCTGAGCCACTCTATAACTGGATGGAGCAGAGAGGAGTTCTGATGGGGTGAATAGATGTAGAATGATTCCCAACAGGTTCCCCAGGATGGCCGGTAATGTTCGGTCTCTCTGAAGCCTGATCATGTCATTTAGAAGAGAAGTGTTTTGGTTTCTTGAAGTGCCTGGAGGGAATTTGATGAAATTGAGCAGTAGAGGTTTTCGTCTGATGGTATGAGGGACGAGGGGCCCATGGTGAGCACAAATCATTAGATGCTGATGGGTGTTTGCATAAAAAAAGATTACAAACAGCACGTAGATGGAGAACCTGAAGGAGCGTGTCTGAGGTGTGGCCCCACTCCTGAAATTCAGATAAATTATCTTTGTTTGGTATTGTGGTCTTGTCATTTCTGAAATGTGTTTGACAGAATAGTAAACGATCAAAGTGTGGAAAAGGAACCATTCAGAAATTGTTTTCATGCTTAAATTTATTGCAAGTGAAGGAAGCACCTGAAGGGTAGAACATACAACTTTGATGCAAAGAAAATAAATCACACTTTTTCACGCTTCGACAGGAATGTTGCTCTTCATCACTGCAAACGTACTTATTCATGATATCAAACTGTGTTTGGTCATATTAGCCATCAATATATAAATGAGGCTACGTCCGTACACATACACAGGATTTTCGATCAGTAAAAACTTCTGCCAGGGTGAACATTTTCAAAAACTACATTTCTACATTTACATGTTGGCAAAGAAAATGAATATTTGTCTTGTAACATCAAACGTGTTTTCCATTATCTCTTCTTTGATGTCAGACTGTGTGCTGTGTTATTGTTTGTGGGATTTCTTCAAAACTAGGGTTATATCACCACCTGCTGCTTTGGCACATTCTCAAAAACACTTGAGACTGTTTGTGCCATTTAAAAAAAATACCTGTGTTCATGTAGATGTAGCCTAAGTTGCTTTCTTAGGCATGGATTTCTTGCAAGCAATGTTCATCAACCTGCTAAAGGGCGCCACATTTCCTCTGTTTTAATAATCTGCTCATTTTGGTGCGGAGGCAGGGGTGGAACAATACACAAGTTAGTGATGATTATAAATATAGACATCTTAACACGTTTATTATAGCACCACCCAGTATACGCTTTACCTCACAGATACCAAAATGGTTAACCTGCCAGTATGTACAAGCTCTTTAATCAAAACCATATAATACTTATTAAACTGATGATAGTGTCATAAAAAAAAGTGAAAAAAATGTGATTATTGTTACTCGAGAATTTTAAAATGTATTATTTTAATAATATTCTTATTGAATAAGATTCAGAAATTGGAGATATTTACTGGCAATCATGAACCAAAAATGAGTTTTAGTAAGTTCTCAGAAAAAGTTTAGTGCTGGCTTCGATTTGGGTGTAAAAAACATAAATTCAGTTTGTGACTTCCCTAATAATCAAATTTTTGGCGGTTCTGTCTTTTAAATTTGTGAAGCACTGTAGGTTTGTTTGTCTTTATAGTGAAAATGCTACTAAACTAGATGTGACAGTAGGTGGTGGCAAACACTTCTTTTCTGATATTAAGCCAAATGTTCATTTAGTGAGACTTTACTTCAAAAGGGATTATGTTAATATAAATGTTAGCAGACAAAATGTTAATGTCACTGGACTGTACTTTTCCACTCATGATAATGACAGTGTGTCAGCAGGATACAGATGTTTGCAGCCATCCAGAGCTTAAGCCATAGAAACCTTTGCCAGTCCCTACTGTAATCCCTGCAGTGCCGAGAGAAATTCTCACTGAGTAGTACGGATGGCATTTCCCTTTCTAACAGATAAGGCAATATGACACCAGGGAAGAGTGCAGCTTGAGTGTGTAACCTCCTACGCTTTCTGGATCATCACCTGGAATTTACCTGCAAAGGCAGAAAGACATTTTTCGTGTTAGCTGACACAAAAAGAAGAAACTCACATTGGCTTTTCATTTTTTCCTAGTTTAGTTCAATTTAAGTTGCACTATATGAGTAGACATGTTTGCTACAGTGGTGAAAAAGACTAAAACAAACAGCTATTTGATTAATCTTTCACTCAAACTTAAACATCAGTGTACTATTTCATGTGCAATAATCTACACTACTAATGCTACGTTCACACTGCAGGTCTTAATGCTCAATTGATCAAATCTGATTTTTTTGTCTGCTTGTTCACACTACAAATAAAATGGGACAGCAAACTTGCTCTAGTGTGAACGCTCAGAGCGGCACGCATGCATAAAAGAAGGCGTCACACAAAATGCGCTCTGTTTAGACCCAGAGCAAACAATATTGTTTGACTGATGGCCCTTAATATAAAGACTTCGGACTTTATGTTTCCCAATTTTTTGCTTTAAGTTATTTTGTTATTTACATAATAATGTAGATAACCTAATAATTATCCTTATTGCTGTTTTAGAGAGGAGCAGTGCTTCAAAGGATAGTTGCAGATTTCTGTCAGAATCTGCAGATTATGCAGTACAAATAAAATGTTCACGTTTCTCCAACATTGTCTTCCAAACAGTTTCACTGACATCTGCTGGATGGCCAGGAAGCGTTCACGATGTCTTCTCCGGCGCTGATAATTGCCGTCTGTCAATTATCATTGACATTATCTAACTACATTATCTAACTACATCCATTATCTAACTACATCCGTCTTTTACGTCACTGACACAAGTCAGTGACGTAAAAGACGGATTTAATGCGACATGACCATTCACACAGCCTCGCTTTCTAAAACATCGGATATGTATCGGATTCAGTACCACATACGAAAGTGACCCAGATCGGATTTGAAAATATCGGATTTGTGCCGTTCACACTGTCATACCATGATCGGATATGGGTCGCATAGGGTCAAAAAAAAATAAATCGGATTTGATGCGCTTTTGCCTGCAGTGTGAACGTAGCCTAAATCCCAGCCCCACCTTGCATCCATCTGTCACCTCTGCCTTCACTTGTTTCCTGTTCATGATTTCCAGACATCTTCCAGACTACCATCTGATGCTGCCTAGCTACACACATTTCACCACTCTCTCCCACACTGGTACCCTCTCTACCTACCTACACACTAACTACATTCAATATCACCACTTTGACTTCTAGCTTCAAACTCACAATCCTGTCTGACATGCTCTTCACCTCAGCAACACTATTCACACCTGTGACTCTGTCCATAAAAACCAAAAACTATACCTTACTTTAATCTAGGGCTGAACGATTATGGAAAATAATCTAATTGCGATTTTTTGCCCCAATATTGCGATTGCGATGCGATATGCGATTATTTTTTAAGGTCTTTGTCTTCTGTATTATTAAACAAAGACAAGCAATACATCATATAGTATGGCCAATACTATATTACATTAATTTTAAACTGTTCTTTCCTGGAAGACAGACCTCTGTTATGATGACATGAGGTGATGCATGAATTGATGACTGACATTTTTATTTAACTTCTTCAATCACAACAGTATATTTGAACATACACAATAGTTTATTTTTAGCTTACAAACATCTGAGCATAAAGTGGTGACAAGGAACCCTGGTGTAAACATTAAAATGAAAGTCAGTACAATGTGCAGATTGCAGAAATATACATAAACAAAATCAGTGGCTTTACCACACTCAGTTTTTCGACATCTGTGAACTACTAGACTGTCATTCAATTAAAAAATAATATTAAATAAATAAAACTAATAAATAAAAAATACACACATCTTACTGATCTCTGCAGTCAGTAACATTACACATAAAGTGCAAACATAATAGCAATTGTATAAACACACACACAAACACGCCTTTAAAGTTTAAAGGCGTGAAATTGGACGGTCTAGCCTTCTGATTAGTTCTGATTAGCGTCACCGCTGTCTCGGTGGAGTTTAATAAACTCGGCCGTCTGCTTCTTGCTATCTAAAATATAACCAGACACTGGTGTAAATTCTCGACTGTCTCATACTTCTGTTTAATAAGTTTTCTCCTTGACGTTTAGTCAGCTGTGTGAAAACCAAGGAGGAACCCACCCGGGGGATTAATAAAGTTTTATTTTATCTAATCTAATAACTTTAATCTCAGCCAAACCGATTTACTCACGAACAAACAAAACACTGAAAAAAGCCCAACAATAACATTTTTAGGTTGTCTAAGTGACTTATATATTACGTTTAACCCGAGCAGCGAAACTCCGCGGTGATCTGAAAATGATGTGCCGGGAGTTGTGCCGTTCTCGGCCGCATCAGTAACCCTCGAGCTCCCGGCTAGCTGTCGAGCTGGTGGGTAGCAGACGCCTCTGAAAACGTCGAAGCACTTTAGCAAAGATGCGATATCTTGATAAACCGAGCAGATATTTGATGTTTACACAACTACTTTCTCGCCTGAAAATATGTTAAAAGTTTATTTTGTGACCCAGAAAGATTAGTATGAGTAATTTTAAAACTTAGTAGCGGCCGCCATTGCTGGAAACTGGAGTTTGGCTGGGCCGCGCTATGAATTCTGGGATATGGTAGTAATTTGGACAGCCTTCGGCGCGTCGCTGTGACGTAATCGGTCTACAAATGCGGCCTCAGGAGGATGCAGCCCATGAATTTGGACATGTCCAGAGTATAATCGCAGCCTTTGCGGTTAGAAAATTGCACTTGATCATGTCGCGATATTATCGCAAATGCGATATATCGTTCAGCCCTACTTTAATCCAGAGTCATGTAAAAATCACACAAGTATTCTCCATTTAAAATATCTGAGGCATATTTCAATCATGTGCATGGGCAACACAAACTTCTCTTTCTGAACCACTCAATGGCATTTTAATGGAATTGATTCAGCAAATAAAACAAACCCCCAAACCTCAGTTTGGAGATGACTGATAAATGCTCTTTAAAAAGATTTTTGAATGACTAAATCCTTACATGAAGGCATGACAGACACCTCAGAAGTCACAATACTCTTCACTCCCAGATTGGATAGAGCTCCTCTCACCAAACCACATGTGAAGGCCAGATACTGCAGGAGGAAAACAGTTACTTCATATGATGACAGTGAATGGTCTCACATATAAAACAGGGTCACAGTATATGAACACCTTTACTCTTATCAGTTCCTTGAACAGTTATCTTCTACTCCAGCTGGTTATTCAACCAAAGAGCCAGACAGTTTTAATTCAGTTTTAATTTGCTTAGCCTCATCCACCATAGCTGGAAAACTCAAAAACCAGTTTCATTTGTATGTTTCTATGCTCCACCTGGGCCTCAATCAGAGCTTCTGTCTGATGTCTCAGACATTTTGTCTGATTTAGTACTCAGCTCAGATGTCAGGAAAAATAATTAGTGTGGGTGACTGTCCATGTAATCTTAACACAGCATTTAATTATTATTGTAAGGTATTTATCTTACAATATAAAGCGCCATGAGGCAACTGTAGTTGTCACTTGGCGCTATATAAATAAAACTGAATTGAATTGAATCTGTTTCACACTGCACCTTCTGTATAAGGTATAATCCAATCCTTCCACTCCTATATCTCAGCCTTGGTCCTCTCTGCTTGGAAAGTCCACGTTCACTATAGCCATTTCCATCAAGAACTACAGGCTGTAAATACTGTGGCCTGTGGCACTGGTTCAAGCTATATTCTAAGCAAATAAACTGTTAACAAAGAGTGAATGAGCATTTGATACTCAGTACTGAACGACAGGAAGACTGAGACCGAATGTAGGTAAACAATGTGATTGCAGCATTAATCACATCTGTCACAACAGCACTCATGTAAAACGGATACAACTGATCATGTTTGGCCATTTATACACAGATAAAAAACAAGCAATTCTCTGTTCTGAAACTCATCAGTTCTCCTTTTTTTTAAAAAAAATCAGTAAACCTTGATAAGAAGGGAAGTCAGGCGTTCCTACATTTCATTCGATCTATGGTGTCTTGTCTCACTGGCAAAAGAAAAAACAAACAAACTGCTAATTGGAAGGTTTATGATAAAGGAGAACTAAAAGTAATCTGAACCTGTCCATGTGGCATCATCAGAACTGAATCAGTCTGTTAGACAAAGTGTTCTGCTGTCTGTCAAGTAAGTGGTGCAGAAGCTGGTCAGGATCCATCCATACTGGTTAACAGTTTGTTGACTGACCTCCTTTTCACCACAGTTTGAAAAGGCTGTCCAGTTTGCCATCAGTCACAGAGCCAGCCTTGCTAGTAAGTTTATTCAGTCTGTTACTTTCACCAGCTCTGATGCTGCTGTGGGCCAGACCACAGCAAAGCAAAAGTACAGTAAACTTACCACCACTGACTGACTGAATTATTTTACTGCCCATGTTGAAGGATGTTCTCTGCCTGCTCTCTATTGCCTCTACTGTGACATGTTATAAGAAGTGAAATTAAATGAGTTTAATTTTATAATCCAGCCTTTATTCAACATAATTGTCTTACTTTGTGCACATAGCGCACACTTTTCTTACAGATTCTCTCTTTTGGTGTCAGTGTCTTTCAGGACTCATGCTGCTCACCTCTGATGGTATGATGTGCTACTGTGCATGTACATGTTGTCTCAGTAAAAGAGACAGTTTGAGAAGCAGAGAAAGTCTTTTAAAACAGACCAGTAAAAGAAAAAAAGCACCTTTGGGGCATGTTCCAAGTATTGTTTTCCCACTGACAGATGACTCAGTAATCCAAACTTATTGTCCTGCAGAACATAGATGCCCTAAAACACATGATCATATGATGATATATGACATCAGCAATGACACACATCAGCAGAACAACAAACAATCAATCTGACAGGAAGTAAGGCAAAATATCACAGTACTGGCATTTATATATTACAAATATATTATGGATGACAAAAAGGAATTATCATTTGGGTGGCTGTGGCTCAGGTGGTAGAGCAGATCAGCGACTGACTGGAAGGTATGTGGTTCGATTCCTGGCTCCTCCAGTCTGCATGCCAAATATCCTTGGGCAAGATACTAACCCCAAATTGCCCTCCGATGCATTCATCGGAGCGTGAATGTGTGTGAATGCTTATTAGTTGCACTTGAGTTTAGAAGTGCTTGTATGATTGGGTGAATGAGGCATGTTGTATAGAGCGCTTTGAGTACTCCAGGAGAATAGGAAAGCGCTATATAAGAATCAGTCCATTTACCATCATTTAGATTTGTCAGAGGCTACATTAATAAAAAACAGGATTAAAAGAAGAGAAAACAGACTTCCCAGTGACCTGGTGATTGGTTCGAAGGTTGTCGATTTGCTTCTTGAATACACAGGTCCAGAAGTCTTTACATATAAACTTCATAATGTCCAGCTCATCCTTAAACCGTGCTGTGTCTTTAGTCAATCTAGAGGGAAACAAAGAGATGGGTAAATTAAACTAGGACATCATTCATTGACTTTCAACGGTCTGCTCGCTGTAAGATGCATTTAAGGAGAATGCGCCTAGTATAACTGTGCACATGACCCATAAACAGTATGCTGTCTGTGTAAGTGTTCAGACAGGTACAGGGTAGTTTTGAGAGCTTGAAAAGAAGACAACTGGAGTGATATTTAGAATGCCTATACATAATTTCCCAAGTGTTGGCAAACAAAGACATTTTATGAAGTTTGACTCTGATCCTGGTCTAAAGTAGGGCTGGGTGATTTGAGGAAAATCCAATATCATGATACACAATATATGTCTAAATAACCTCCAAAAATAAAAGTTATTTTCAACCATATAGTACCTAAAATTGCACTGGTATACTCATTCAAATCGACCATTCAATATATTTGTTTCTACTTTGAATACAAAAAAATCTGAATGAATTAAAATTTTTATTTTAACAGTTTTAACATATTAACATAACTATTAACATTAACATATTTTAATAGTTCAACCGCTCATTAGGGTAAGTATCTAATCAGCCAATATAATGGCACCAACTCAAACTGAAACTGGGCACAGAAATGGGGAAGAAAACTGACATTGAATGTGGCACAGTTCTTGGTGCCAGAGGGGCTGGTTTGAGTATTTTAGAAAACTGCTGATCACAGCAACAAAAAAGTACATCAAGCAAGAATTCACGAGAGAAAATAAAACAATTGAAATTAAAAAGGTGTTCTTTTGTGCTTATAACATACACAAAAATGTGATGTAGAGGCTTAATGACGCATTTGCAACGTGTGGGATGTCATGGTGAATTACATGCAGACAGCTTAATACTGAGTATATTCAATATATCACCCATCCCTAGTCCAAAGTAACAAAAATATCCAAAGTGATATTTAGAATTCCTATGCGCTACATTACCAATCGTATTCACTCACCTGTTCAAATCACTGACTTCAAGTGTTCTAACCACATGTATATAAAATCAAGCACCCAGGCATACAGACTGCTTCTACAAACATTTCTCTCTCAGGATCTCTCAATTCCAGCCTGATAACATGATAGGATGCCACCTGTCATGAAATTTCCTCGTTGCTAACTATTCCACATTCAACTGTTAGTGATATTAGAAAAAGTAGAAGCGCAGGGAACAACAACAACACAGCCACAAAGTGTTCGGCCACATAAACTCACAGAGCAGTGAATGGCAAGGCGCATAATGAGCAGAGGCTGCCAACGTCAGTCGTTACAGACCTCCAAACTTCATGTGGCCTTCAGATCAGCTCAAGAACAGTGCTTTGAGAGCTTCGTGGAATGGGTTTCTAAAGCCTTCCCAGAAGAACTGAAGCTGTTATAATTGCATAGAGTGGGTCAACACCATCATTAAACCGTATGGATTAAGAATGGGATATCACTCATGTTCATATGTGGTTTATGACCAAATATTTTGTTAAATGTCACATGATATTTTAAGTCTTCATACATTTTTCTTTCGCAACTTTTGACCGATAAATCATGAAGTTGACCTTAAAGACCCTGGTGCTCTAACGACAACACCACGAGTGTAATATTGTTTCCTGACTGGCCCAGCCGACTCGACTGACCTGAACCCCAGAGACTCTGGGGTTTTTTTTTTTTTTTGTTGTTGTTGTGTTCATTAATGGTACATTAATGGTTCATTAATGGCCACCCACCTACAGCTGTGCATTTCGATTGCATTTTCTGAATGGGAATCCATGTTGTAAATCAGGCTTTGTACATGTAGTGCTTTGATTTGTCGAAGTAAACGGCATGCATGTTTGCAGCAGTCAAGGTTATTACCTCTCTATCAGCCCTTGGCCCACTCTGAATCCAATATTCTCCAATTTAGTGACATTTCTCCCACTCTCCTAAATACAGGGTAAAAGACAGAAACATTAACAACAACACCAAATAGGTCATTAAACTCCTACTGAGAGCTTCTTACCGTCTCTCCTTCTGCTGACTTGTAAATGTACTGTATCACCTCGCTGTGTAATAACTGGAAAGGAGCTTCGTCTGCCATTCTTCCTGCTCTAGAGCCAGCTAACGACGTTGTCAGTGGTTAAATCAGTGTAAGACCAGGAATCATATCCCTTCACATAAAGTCGAACAGCTACAAACATTTAGCATAAACAACTACTTCTGCTTCCTTGTTGCTCTTGAGGAAAATAAACATGCCGCTAGTCTATTACCGCCACCTGCTGGCCCGGAGTGTTATCTGGCAGTAAATATTATTATTCTCCCCAGTATTGTTATAATTAGTGATATTCATCTAAGTGTTAGGACATGTGTGTAAGGTGTACTAGATTAAATATGTTACTTCATCTTTGGAAAAAATAGTGCTGTCTGTTTTTTCTTCCCACTGTCACCAATTGCTGCTTGTTACTGGTTGTAAGTTGCTATACGAATAATACTGAAATAAATATCTGCAGCTTTGCAGCATGGGGAAAAATTACTTTGAAATCAGTCACATAATAAACTGAGTGAAGTAGATTTTTCAAGAAATGAATGTATTTGTCATTAACAGGTATTCAGATGTAGCACTTATCACATGCCTTGTCAGCCTACAATAGGAAATGACAACATGTTCATTTAGTGGCACAGTGCTGCTCAAGTCAATGAATTACTGTTGACGTTTGAGGGTTTTTAACGTTATTCTCTTAACTCTGGATTCTGGCAGCCCTGCTGCCCTCTTATCTGGAAGGACTTTTTATGTGAACAGTGGTCCCTACAGCTCAAAAATAGCCCCTCTTAATTATGATGTACCTCAAGGCTCAAGTTTGGTTCCAGCCTTGTTTACACTGTTTATGTTGCCATTGTGGTCTATTTTTTCATAGTATAACTTATTTATTTCACTATTTTGCAGATGACTTGCAGATGTATCTGCTTTTAAAAACAGGCACAGACTCACTTCAGCTGTTATTATGTTACCTTGAAGACGTTAAACTGTGAATGTTGTTTTTAAAAACATTTAAATTAAATGGAAACAAAACAGAAATTGTCATTTTTGCCAACTCCTTTAGTAAACACATTGACTGTGCTCTGGGCCCCTTATCTTCTTATTGTCAGACAAATATTAAAAAAGAGGGTTCCTTTAAACTGTGTAGGTAGGTGAATCCAGTAGTCCAATCTGGCTTTTTCCATCTGAGACAGCTAGCCAAGATAAGGCCTTAGCTGGAAGGTATGTCTTTATCTTGGTCCACTATTCATCTGTTCATTACTTGCAGACTGGACTAATTCATTGCTCTGCACTTTGGTTTGGAACATGCTTACAGTCTCCAGTTGGTCCAAAATGCAGCTGCTTGTCTGCTAACTGGTACAAAACAGAATGAGCACCCCAGCGTTGGAATCTCTACACCTGATTCCTGTTACTTACAGGATCCAATTTAAAGTTGTACTCCTTGTTTTTAAATCATTACATGGCCGAGCCCCTTCTTATCTATTTGACCTCCAATTTATCCCATCGTATTTGTTTATAGTAGGAAAGCTTAAATGATAGATCAACTGAAGGTTGTCATTTTGAATCCAGGGTTCAGAGGCTAAATGAAATGCATTGTGTTAGAGTCTTGTTAAAAGCTAGTTGGCAATGATAATCACCCGTGTTACTCTCTGAATGTCTGAATGATTCAGCACTGCATAGTTTTTGTTATCCTATTTTAGACAGCGATGGCATCAGCTCCACACTCCACAGAGGCCCAGAGTTCCTGTTAATATCAGAATTATCTGGAAATTAAATTATGTCCTTTGAGATTTTGACATAAGACGGACAATGATATGAAACTGAACATTTAAACCATTTTAGATCCATTACACTGACAAAGAACTCTGGTATTCTGGAAACTTTAAATAAAATGTTAGATTTGAAAACACAGCAGCAGAAGGTTTCATAGAAGTGTAAGTTGTTCTTTTCATTTAATCACAGGATCCACATTAGTCCACACTGTTATCAACAGATACATTCACCCTGGGTGAGGGAGTGTGAGGGAGAACATCAGACAGCTGTCCTGTGCCAGATGTTCTGTTGGCCCACTGAGACATCATTTCAAAAACATCAGGCGGACTGAAGCTCATTGCAGGGATCAAGCAGGACGCTTCACGAGGAGCTGCCTCAGAGGGAAGTCTTTTTCAGATTTCTGCCATGGTCCTGCCCCGGAAGATGAACACACCCAGCACTTCAAGAACAGTGTGATAGTAACCTTTGCTTTGTGTGATGTTAGAAGTGCTGCACATCATCTGCAGATAAAGCACAGAGAATCTGGACCTTTACATAATGATGTTATATTCAGCCCTGTAGAAAGTTATATACTTAAAATATACATTCTCCTCTCTGGTTACACTGGTATCAATAACTCTGAACACCTTATGGCAAATAACATACTATCAGCAAAGCAATACAAGCAAAGACCTTTGAACTTACATTAGTTTTTTTTTTTTTTTTTTTTTTTTTAAATTATTATTATTGTAGAACATAAAACAAGAAACAGATTCACAGAATCTACAAAGACGGCAATTGGAAAATGAAATAAAAACAATAACAACAAAAACCCCACAAAGGACAAATGTATGTGTGTTAGATGTGCATGAACATGTTGCATGGTTATGTAGATGGGCATTATGTCATTCTTATCAGTCTAAAATGTATGTATTGGTATTATAATTACAGTGTTGGTCAAGTTACTTGAAAAAAGTAATCAGTAACTAATTACTGATTACTTCCCCCAAAAAGTAATACTTTACTGATTACTTATTTTATAAAGTAATTAGTTACTTAGTTACTTTTTAAAAACATGATTTACAACCTGAATAGATCTTTCAGCCCAATTCTACTTTTCCTGCATAATCCATCATATAAAATGTAATCAAATGGAAAAGTCTCTTTTTAAAACTTGTTTTATTAGTTGTAATCTTTTAACTTTATGCATCAAGCAAACATTAAATGATATGCAACGTTCTCTGACTGGAAGAAATTTGTTTAACCTATTTTCTGCATATTCCAGCACATAAAATAAAATAGTTTTTTGTGTTTACACTCAGTCTTTCAAATAAATGCAAGTAAAACACAGCAGAAGATAAATAAAATCAAAGACTCAGCGGTCCTGTTGCTCTATTTTCACCTGTATAGCAGGAGTGGGGCAGGCGGATGTTTGCCCTGGTGCAGGTGTGCCACAGCCGTCAGTGGAAGAATCTGCGAGTTTCTCTGTGAATTTCACATTCCCGTGGCAGCGTGCTTGGTGCTTGCTCGGAAGTTTAGGGGTTTTTTTGCTGTAAAATGTTTTTGTCACTTTTTACGGAATCAAACTCAAAGTAAGGTCAGTACTTCCACGCTTTAAACGCTGCACGATCATAGCTGGACTGGCCATGGGGTATCGGGCATACCAGGCATTTGCCCAGTGGACCGATGGGGATTTTTTTCTTTTTTTTAAGCCTGATAAGCCTGATAAGCTGTTGTTAACGGTATAAACACTGAAAGATGGTGGATTGGCCAGCTGCTGGGAGATGTGTAAAAATAACTCAATTGTTTGGTGGTGGCTATTGCGGAGCTTCCGCAGATTCAGTAACATTAGCGAGTAGTGGAGGCCAGCAGGTGAGGCAGGAGGAGGAGAGACCCGAGGAGAGAAGTTATGACCTGCAGTCTGTCTGGGTCAGATATTAACCAAATTTAGGTGTAGTTTACTTTCGTTATGCTGACTTTTTACAGTCAGTTACAATAACTCATACTGGTACTAGCTAGCATGACGGAGTTTCTATACAGCTGGGTGGGTGCTATGATGTTACTGATAGTGAACTTTATTTTTTCATAAGGTTAGTTTCCAGCCGTTCCGTAAAAAACAGAATCATCTCGTATTCAGAAAAACTATTACACAAAATATTTTGAAAAGGAACACAGTTTGTCCTGGACTTCAACTAGAATGGAAAAAGACACAAAGCTGGAGTTATTCTGTGTTTACGCTGCACATCTGCCTCTTCTCCTCTCATTCTCTCTCCCTCCCTCTCCTGTTGCTACTTCATTCATGAAACTGATCAATGATCAGCTGATCGGCTTTTCTCTCTTGTTTGTTTATTGCCCACTGTGCCCCAGAAAGAAAAAAGCAGCGGATGTCGCGTTAAACAACAGCAGCACGTTTAAGCCTGATAAGCTGTTGTTAGAATTTATTTAATATTAATTTCTAGTATCAGCTGATGTTTGCTGGAGCCACAGCTTTAAAAGCTGCTGGTCATGATATCAGTTTGGTTATCTGGTGAGAGGGAAACATAAAGATGAAACCAGGAGATGTCCTTACTGAATCATCACACTGTTACAAAAAACATCTTAAAAAAACGGTAATATTCCGGCAGCTGGGGCGCCAAAATACTACCGTAAAATAACAGAAAATAACTTCCTCATAAAAATACGGTTATTTCCAGTATTGACAATACAGTTTGTTGCGCTAATTTTACATGGGATCTTGCCTTTTCCAAGTGATCTTTTAAACATTAAATTAGGAACATGTTAATGTGATTAAACAATGAAATTATCTATAAATAGGGGGAAAAAACAAATCCTAAAAAAACAGTAATATTCCGGCAGCTGGGGTGCCAAAATACTACTGTCCCCTCTGGCCATCACCAGTAGGCGAAGAGTCTTGATCACGGACACAATACCGAGAGTGTCCGAGCCGGGGCTCGAACCGGCAATCTTCTGATCACTCTTGAGCCACGATCTAAATAGCAACGATAATAATACTTATGTGATGTAACACAAGCTTATAGGAATCATGTTATATACTTTTCCATAGCATTACATTTGAATTCAACAGTTCAATCTTTCAAATAACGGACAGATATTTGTGAAATCATGTGAATGTATTTTAACAATCTAAATATGCATATGTAAAGACAGATACATTTAATAATCATGGCAATTATGTTTTATTACATTACAGTGATTTAACGTTAATTTACATTTGAAATGTGAAATCACAGTCTATTTATGTAACTTTAATGATATTCTAGAAGAACAGAACAAAACTGTAAAATGCAGTAAAATACTTTTATATTAGGATTTTTTCCTAAAGTACAGCCATACCCGCGACCTTGTGGTTGTTAGTTCACATTCATTGGCCGATGCTTAGCATCATGTTATTATGTGTCCCAACATCCAATGGCATGTCACATTGTTTTCATGGCCACACCCTCACCCCAGGTGCAGAGGCCTATTTCTGTTCAGGAATGTTGTGAATACTTTGAGATTTATATTAATTGCAATTCCTACCTCTGCATTTATTTTTTAAAATATAAAATTGGCACAGTGTGGCCGTGCAATGTTTTATATGTTTTTTTTTAGTTTTTATTCCTATTAATTATATTTTCACTTGTTACCTCTGAATTATTAAATCAGACCTAGATGACATGAAATTTTCAGCAAAATTATAATTCAAATACTCCTTTAATTATTGATTATTCTCATTAATTTTCGATCATTTTATATATTTTTCCATAGTATTAAATTTGAATTTAACAGATCATTCTCTCACATAACAGATAAATATTTGTGAAATTATGATACATTTCTGAATGTATTTTTACAATCTAAATATGCATATGTACTAAAAAATATATTTAAAAAAACAAGTAAATTGTGTTTTACTATATTTACAGTGATGTTATGTTATTTTACATTTGACATGTAAAATCACAGTCTACTTATGTAAATTTAATGATATTCTAGAAAGACAGTACCAAACTGTAAAATATACAGTAAGATACTTTGACATTACTATTTTTTGGAACAGTGCAGAGCTGAACAGGTGATGGAGAAACAGGTTTACCATTTAGGTGACATGGATGAGTTGAAGGGAAGTTATGAACTGTTTCTGAGAGACAAATAACACCAGGATCCTTTTCTAGGTAGCTGACAGCTGGTAACTGTGCAGGGGCGGGTCAAGCAAAGTTTTGCCAGGGGACCTGGTAGGGCATTGACAGGGAAAGGGGGCACAAAGACATACTTTTCTTCCTTATTCTCATTTAAAATGTCTAGCTTTTAATAAGTAATTATCTGAATCTTACAACAAACGTTTTCATGTGATGTAAAATGTATAGAAATCCATTATTGTACATAGTCTTTTTTTTTTTCAGGGTCCCATCATAATTTTGTCAGAAGTAAGTACTGTATATGATGCCAGTATTTTCCCACATTTTCTAGATTCTGTATCAGTACTGTGTGTAAAATGGCATCAAAAACTCAATTAAGTTTTATTCTTTCTCACCTGTCTTTCTGTCTCCTTTCACTTTTTAAAGGTTGCCATGTTAGAAAAAATATTTTGCCCTGCCATGCTGTTTATTGATGTGGGAAATGAAGAGTTTATAAAAATATCTCTAAATCTGTCATTTATCATTTTTAATATTCGGTAATGATCATGTCTCACCTCTAGTCTTCTCTGTCTGTACTGTTTAGAATACCAGAATAGGGAGGATGGTGTAGGTTTAAGTTTATTAGATACATATATACCAACAAGACAGTGTACATCACTGTCACAACAGCGTTTGTTTTCATTCAAAGGCTTTATGGTTTTTCCTGTAATACCTGGTGGGCCGGTCAATAGTCAAAATGCCTGGGCCGATTTTTTGTCCCAGTCCAGCCCTGTGCACGGTCATACTCTCTCCCGCACTCGTTATATTATCCATTGTTGATCTGCACACAGCTGTTGCCATGAACGTTGCACTCACTTACGTCATTGTCAAAAAAAAAACATGGTTTAGTAACGCAGTAACGCAACGTGCTTACGGGAAAGTAACAGTAATCTAATTACCTTTTTTGCAATAGTAATCCCTTACTTTACTCGTTACTTGAAAAAAGTAAGCGGATCACAGTAATGTAATGCGTTACTGGATAATTTTCATTATCATCATCATCATATCTTAAGGCTTCTTACGTCTTCTGGTTGCATCTCTCAGAGATTTAGGTTTTGCGTACTCTTAAACCTTTCTATAAAATAAAAACATTACTTAATATTACTTAACATGTCATTAACATTGCTATCAGTTAATTTACACAAAATACATATTTCTTATTAAATAATGAGCAAAACTCTATAGTAGTGTATGCCTTTGGCATTTGCTTAAAATAATATAAACCAGTAAAGTTAACTTAATGGTAATGTTACCCACTTTTTCTTAAAGTACGTTCGCTTATGTAAGCTAATTAGCGATTATTAGCTTACTGATAGATGGTAATTTAGTTGTTCAAACTGTGCGATTTGACATGTGACAATGATATTATTTAGACAGCATTTAGAAGAAGTACATAGTTAAAATGTTTTAGGTTCATATTAACGCAGTGAGAAGATAACGAACATCTGAACTTTTAGCAACTGCTAGCATGTAGCTACTGGAATTCAATTCAATTCAATTCAATTTTATTTATATAGCGCCAAATCACAACATAAGTCGCCTCAAGGCGCTTCATAGATACAGAGAAAAACCCAACAATCATATGACCCTCTATGAGCAAGCACTTTGGCAACAGTGGGAAGGAAAAACTCCCTTTTAACAGGAAGAAACCTCCGGCAGAACCAGGCTCAGGGAGGGGCGGCCATCTGCTGCGACCGGTTGGGGTGAGAGAAGGAAGACAGGATAAAAGACATGCTGTGGAACAGAGACAGAGATTAATAACAGATATGATTCAATGCAGAGAGGTCTGTTAATACATAGTGAGTGAGAAAGGTGACTGGAAAGGAAACACTCAATGCATCATGGGAATCCCCCGGCAGCCTATGTCTATTGCAGCATAACTAAGGGAGGATTCAGGGTCACCTGGTCCAGCCCTAACTATATGCTTTAGCAAAAAGGAAAGTTTTAAGCCTGATCTTAAAAGTAGAGATTGTCATTTAATGTCATTAAACCTATGGGTAAATGCTGCTAACATGTCCTCACTCGACATCAGTGAAACTATAAAGAGCTATTTAGTTTAAAAATATCTTTTCAACAATGTTACCAGTATGGGAATGTTAACTTCACTTACCTGACTGTGGCAGCTCTTCGGAGAAAATTCCCTGCGCATTAGAGCTCTGAGGCCGCACACGCCTGCAGACTGGTAATAATCAACACTGTGTGGAGTTAAGTCTTCACTGCGTGACTAACAAACCTTACACTGACTTTTAACTCTGATGTTAGAGCTGGTTTACTCATAGAGTTGTAAATACTCTATCTAGGTTAAAATAGGTTTACTCTGAAATATTGACACTCCATTTTTTACTGTGTGCTTTTCAAGTTTGGCCTCAAATTGCTCTGTGTCCTTATAAAAACATTTTAAAAATTAGGTTGGTGGTTTATAGGTTAGACTTTTTCCCAAATGAATCTGTTACGTCCACTGATCTTTTTTCTTCTCTGCTCTTATTTGTTTGCAGGTTTGCTGTCACACCTGGATGCACAGCTGGAGTCACTTCCTCTTCATCAGTGGAGGAACCTTAATCCTGTGTTAGTAGGAATTCTGTGGTTAGATCTGAAGTCTATCTATAGCTTTGGTTTTCTTCTTTTTAAGTTAGGTGTGAAACACTGAAATTGTGAAAATAAATCACTTTAATGCTGAGCCAGGTTTTGTTCAGTGGTTTGAATTAATGGAATGCTAGAATTAGTAAATTTTTTATGCATCCTGTGCCTCTTAGACCAGAGGGTTGTAACAGAATCCATCATGCAAGATCGAATCCTGGATCGCATTCCTTGTCATAGCCTGAAACAATGACTTGACACTAGGAACTGGAAGCTTCTGTGTTCCTCCCTACTAAATGCATGCTCCACTGGTTCCAGTACAGAAAACGGGTCTTTAAATTTGCCCTTCTCTTGTAGGTAGAACAAAGTGGACCACCCCCACTCAGGATAGAGGTAAAGATGTGAGGTTTGCCCTCACAAAACTGTGTCACCATATCTGACACAACTGATTCGCCTATCTCACAACTATGCTTCCTCAGTCAGGACTGTAAAATGTCTGTTATGATGGGACCTGATGTTGTTTGGGAGATAAAGTGTTACTCTAATCTCATCAATACACTTGTTAGATACATTAATTTACTCTCGAGTTTTAGTGATATTTGGTAGATCTCTCATCATCAGTAATTGACAATTCGCCATCCTGAACATCCTGTTTGTAGAAGGCACACACCTTTGTGGCTGTAGCTCAGGTGGCAGAGCAGGTCAGCCACTAATCAGAAGGTCGGTGGTTCGATCCCCCCAGGCTGCCTCCTGGCTGCATGCCAGATATCCTTGGGCAAGATACTAACCCCATGTTTGCCTACTGGTGGTGGTCAGAGGGCCCGGTGGCGCCTGTGTCCGGCAGCCTCGCCTCTGTCAGTGCGCCCCAGGGCAGCTGTGGCTACAATGTAGCTTGCTATCGCCAGTGTGTGAATGACTGAATGTAGTGTAAAGCGCTTTGGGGTCCTTAAGGACTAGAAAAGCGCCATACAAATGCAGGCCATTTTACCATTTAAAGATTTTCCTTGAAGTCTTGCAGTGATTGAGGACTTGGCTGATGAAAGCCATTTCAGACTGCATTTCTTTTTTACTAATTCTTGGCAAGCACATAGAACATTGCCATACATCAAATTCTGGTTCTTGAACATGTTGCTTCTCATATTCTTCTACCTCTTCCTACCATCTAGCGCACACCTTTAGTCCCCACCTAAATAGATAGTGTCACCTTGTGGTGTGGCATGGAATTACAGCACTTTTACCACAGTAAAGGATCTGATCATCCCATCCTTCTGTCACGATCCTGGGTCTTATGACCCAGTGTTTTGAGTTTTAGTTCATTTTGATGTTTTAGTTTATGTAAGCCCTTCAGGTTCCTAAGTTCATTTGTTATCATGCTTAAGTGTTTCTAGTTCTTATTATTTCCCCCTCGTGTTTCCAACTATGGTAAATCTCTCCTGCTTTTCATGTGTTTCATGTCTGTGTCTTACATTGTGAAGTTTGGGTTGTCATGTCTACGTCTCATTATGTTTCCTGTTTTATTGTGAAGAGGTCTGGTGTTTCTGTGTTCATCGTGTTCAGTTTTACTCTTCCCCTGTGGCGTTGTTATGTTCATGTTGATCTACTGTGCCTTTCTGTTCCATGTTTCAGATCCCTATGTTCTGTCTCCCCCAGTCTGTTAAGTCCACATGTCTTGAGTTCCGTCAGTGTGTTTCCTGTTTTACTTTCACAGTCTGTTCTATGTTAATGTTTCTAGTTTTGCTTCCCTTGCCTCGTCCTGCTTAATTACTCTCAGCTGTGCTCTCCTCCTGTGGCTCATTCCCCCTCGTTATCCCTCAGTGTATTTAAGCCCCATGTTTCTCTTTGTCAGTGTTGCGTCCTCCATCATAGCCGTGTGATTTTTTTTTCCCTGTGGCTCCTTGTGCTTTAGTTTTTCCCAGTTTAGTTTATTTTGTATTGTTTTTCGTGTCCCACTCCACGCCAGCAATAAAGCTGTGTTTTTTGAGTTTAACTTTTGACTCTGTGAGTTTGCGTTTGGGTCCTACTCTTGCCTGCACACAGCCGTACTGTGACACCTTCCTCCTTTGATGTCTTGACGTATGCTCAATCATCCAGGTAAGTTCATAATTGTAGTGAAGGTTACAAATTATCTTCTTACAGCCTTTAACAGTGGTGTCATTTCTGTGCTGCTAACTCAGTACAGATTTCGATAGAGTTGACCATAATATTTTATTAAAGAGATTAGTTGTTAAAGCTACAGGGCTGCAGTGATTTGAATCATATCTAATAGACTCACATGTGTTCATGTAAATTGGAAGTCTTTAGATTTGAATTGCACATGAGTGATTTGTTGCTTCCATAGCAGTAACTTTTCACAGGATGAGGTCTGCAGTCATTAGCTGAATTTTGGTTTTTCTCTCTCTGCTCCCTGCTGAGGTGACAGAGGCAGAGCAGCCGCTGCTTTTCAACTGTTTTCTTTACTATCCATCCATCTTCATCCGCTTTATCCAGGGCTGGGGTCGCGGGGGCAGCAGCCTAAGCAGAGAAATCCAGACCTCCCTCTCCCCAGCCACCTCCTCCAGCTTATCCGGGGGAACACCAAAGCATTCCCAGGCCAGCCGAGAAATATAATCTCTCCAGCGTGTCCTGGGTCTGCCCCGGGGCCTCCTCCCGGAATACCAACTCCAGGAGGTGCCCAGGAGGCATCCTTGTCAGATGCCCGAACCACCTCAACTGGCTCCTTTCGATGTGGAGGAGCAGTGGCTCTACTCTGAGCCCCTCCCGGATGGCCGAACTTCTTACCCTATCTCTAAGGGAGAGGCTAGCCACCCTTCGGAGGAAGCTCATTTCCGCTGTTTGTATCCGCGATCTCATTCTTTCGGTCACTACCCACAGCTCGTGGCCATAGGTGAGGGTAGGGACGTAGATTGGCCGGTAAAATTGAGAGCTTCGCTTTTACACTCAGCTCCCTCTTGACCACAACGGACCGGTGCAGCGTCCGCATCACTGCAGCCGCCACACCAATCCGTCTGTCGATCTCTGGCTCCCTTCTCCCATCACTCGCGAACAAGACCACGAGGTACTTGAACTCCTCCACTTGGGGCAGGAACTCATCCCCGACCCGGAGTGGGCACTCCACCCTTTTCTTTGCTATTCAGTTTTAAAGAAAGTACTGATATGTAAAATCTAATGATATGTAACTGATGTATAGATTGGGCTGCAAATTGCGCATTACTTCAAAAAATTATTCATACCCCTTGAACTTTTGCACATTTTATCATATTACAACCACAAAGTTGGATGGATTTTATTTGCATTATATGTGGTATACCAATACAAAGTAGCAAGTAATTGTGAAGTGAATTAAAAATGGTGTTTAGAAACTTTTTGCAAATAAAAACTTAAAGTGTGATGTATGCCCATTTAACTCTGATAACGCTAAATAAAAAAAACAGTGCAACCAATTGTAATGATAACATTTTGAAAATGTTGAGTTACTACTTTAACACACCAGTTTATTTTTGGCTCTGTCCCTCACACTGCCTTTACTAGATTACCTCATCTTAATTACATCTCTGTTTAACATGAAGACAGAAACATGTGTGTGAAACAATGTGTATAGGATAAAGATCTAGTCATCTCCGGCTGATTGTGTCTCAAGAGGACAGAACGTAGGCCTTTTCCTACAGAACCATGTCTGGATTTCTGGACCAGACTTTCTCACTGCACCAAACAACAGTTGGCCTATTACTACACCCTCCAATGACCCTAATGACTTGGAAGCACTCACTCCAAATCATCTCCTGCTCTTAAAAGCAAGGCCATCTCTTCCCCCAGGACTGTTCCAAAAGGAGGACATCTATGCCCGGCGAAGATGGAGGCAAGTTCAATATATGGCAGATCTTTTCTGGAAGCGCTGGGTGAGAGAGTATTTGCCTCAGCTTCAGACACGGCAGAAGTGGACACGGGTGTCTAGGAACTTTGTGCCTGGAAACATCGTTTTGCTCGTGGACAAAACAGCACCGAGAAACTCTTGGCTCATTGGTAGAGTCACTCAAGCCATGCCGGATGAACATGGCCTTGTTCGCAGGGTTCATGTGAAGACCAAGACCAGTGAACAGGATAGACCAATCACTAAGGTCTGTCTGCTCCTAGAAGCAGTATGAGTCAGTGGTAAAGGCTGGACTCCCATGGTATGTCATGTACTGGTGACCTCTGACATCAGTGGAAAGAAGAAATTATGTTCTAAGGACTGAATGCCTATGTTGTTAATATGATCATTGTGCCAAATTGTTAATAATTGTTTATAAGTTTATAGAACAATTAGGGGCCGGGAATGTATAGGATAAAGATCTAGTCATCGCTTAGTTTACTCAGATTGCACAGAGTGTATATTTGTTAATACCGTATTTTCACGACCATAAGGCGCACTGTGCTAAAAGGCGCAGTCTCAGTTATGTGTGCACTTACTGTATTTAACACACACATAAGGCGCACTGGACCATAGGGCGCATACAAGTACCGTATGCATATTTAAAAATAAAGCGGGAGCAAACCTGAATTCGGTACCTTACTCACATTTCTATTGCCGGTAATCGTCATCATCAACAACACACAAGCATACAAGTGTGCATATTTAAAAATAAAGCAGGAGCAAAACTGAGTTTGGTACTCACATTTTTAGTACCAATAATCGTCATCAACAACACACAAGCATACAAGTGTGCGTCTTTAAAAATAAAGCAGGAGCAAAACAAAGTTTGGTACTCACATTTTTATCATCAATCAAACCCATCGAAGTCCTCATCCTCTGTGTCTGAATTGAACAGCTGCGCTAAATCTCCATCAAACATGCCAGGTTCACTGTCTTCACCGTCAGAGTCACTTTCCGTGCCGTGCGGCTCCTCGGAAACGATGCCGGCTTTTGCGAAAGCTCGAACAACAGTGCCAGCAGACATGTTAGCCCAAGCATCTACAATCCATTGGCAAATTGTGGCGTAACTCGCCCGGCGCTGCCTTCCACTCTTAGTGAAACTGTGGTCTCCACCGGTCATCCATCGCTCCCAGGCCGCTCGCAGCCTTACTTTGAACGGGCGGTTCACACCGATGTCCAGCAGTTGGAGTTCCTTTGTCAGGCCTCCCGGAATGACAGCAAGCTCACAGTTCATTTCCTTCACAAGTTTTTTCACATCGGCTGTGAGATGGGCACGCATAGAGTCACAGATCAACAGCGATGGTGATGCGTGGAAAAAACCACCTGGTCTCCTTACATACACCTCCCTCAGCCAGTCTTTCATCATTTCCTCATCCATCCAGCCCTTTTCATTTGCCTTAATGATGATTTCTGCTGGAAACTTCTCTTTAGGCAAAGTCTTTCGCTTAAAAATCACCATAGGTGGCAGTTTCTGTCCATTAGCATGGCAGCCAAGCACAACAGTAAAAGAAGACTTTTCATACCCCGTTGTGCGTATCGCTACTGTGCTGGTCCCCTTCTTCTCCACAGTGTGACTCACCGGGATGTCAAAAGTGAGCGGGACCTCGTCCATGTTTGTGATGTGGCTGGGCTGGATGTTTTTGTCGCCGATGTGTTTGCTGCAGTAGGAGCGGAAGATGGCCAGCTTTTCCTTATAATCCGCTGGAAGTTGCTGCGCTACCGTAGTCCTGGTCCGGATGGAAAAATGGCACCGTTTCATAAAACGAAAGCACCAAGACGGACCTCCTTGGAAATGTTCAATGTTCATCTCTTCAGCTAGTGAAACTGCTTTTAGCCAAATGGTGACCGTCGAAATGCTTCTCCCGCTCGCTCTTTGCTCGATGATCCACCGCTCGAGTCTTTCCTCCAACTCGAGCCACCTCGCCTTATGTCCGCGGAAACTCAGCTGCGTTTTCTTGACCTGCCGGAGCTTGTTTTCCAGCTTCCTCCATTTGCGAACCATCGATTCGTTAATCTTAAATTCTCTCGCCGCTGCTCGATTTCCATGTTCCTCCGCGTAGCTGATGGCCTTCAGTTTAAACTGTGCTTCGTAAGCGTGTCTCTTTGCCATTTTCAGGGTTGTTAAAACAACGATGTCCTGCATAATGCACATACCTGTTCTTTTATACAGGTATGTGCGATTGTCCCGGTATATACGATCAAGGCCCACACTTCACCCTTTAACGTTCTCATGGTGTTCTCTACTACGTCCTCCTTACAACACATAGGGCGCACCGCGCTATAGGGCGCGCCGCACTTTTTGAAGAAAATCTAAGACTTTTAAGTGCGCCTTATGGTCGTGAAAATACGGTAATTTGAATCATTTTGGATAAGGATAAGTGTAAGATAATGGGGAATTTCAGTTTTTAACTTTATAATTTGTTTAGCATAAGATTTACAGTTAAATTGTATTTTTTCTTGCCTTATTTAATTTTTACGTACTGTTCCTTTAACATACGGTAACTGTGCACGGGGGGAGTGTTCGCGACGGGCAGTGTGGAGCTACGGGGGCTTTAACTAGCTGTGGAGAAAAGCAGTTTCTTACCGTGTTTGCAGTGTACTGGAACATTCAAATGGATCACTGTATTTCAAAACTGTGGAAATAAATGTTTGCCTGTTTGCTTTTCGACTACAAGCGGACTTTGTGGATTATGTTCAACTGCACTAAGACACGCGTACGGCCCGACTACCAGCTAGTGCTTCCGCGGTGATACAATGTAAAGAGTCTCTGCAAGAGACGTCTGAACCCTTACCTACTAATTGGAGGAAACTCATGAAACTAATTCATGAATGGATAAAATGAGAACAATGGTTTGACACCCACAAAGGTTAGATTCATTTATTTTTAGAATGAGTGAGCACAAAAACATTTGTCAGACAGGGGCACAAATATCATAATGCAATAACCTATAAATCATAATCAAGTCTTCAATCTGAACACAAACTAGATAAACTTCAAAGATTCTTCATCCTCCAGATGTTCTTCCTGCTGCTCGTTATCTGATGATATCTGGATGTGAGCAGCTCAGTGCTGGTGCTCAGGGGTTTCCAGGAGAGTAATGGGAGTAGGCTGTGAGCCACTTCACGGGGCAATCCCTAAAATCAAACACAATGTGATTCGCAAGCACAATGGAGTAACACTAACACCACCCACTCACTTTATGTTTGCCAGTAGGGATTTCTCAAACTCCCTTTTCTTTTCTATCGTCCCACTTTCTTTTTTTTTCTTTTGACTTAAATATATTTTTACACGCCTTTCCCTTAATACCTGCTCTATCTGTAGGATTTGGGATTGTTTAAGCCTTTCAAGATGGTTTACCGTCTAGTGTCTACCTCTAAGTACTTAAGTTTGTTTTCTCAGTTTTCTCTGCTTGTGCTGTGTACTGTGACGCAAGTTACAAAGTCTGGCCTGTCTAGGAAAGAAAGCTGTAGAAATGCCAACCATGCAAGCTAACAGACTTATCAACATCACAACTCTATCATTAAGTTGGAAGTGGTGTAGTACATGATGATCTTCAATCTCAAACATCAGCTGCTGTTGAACAGGTTAGATCTGCAGCAAAAGCTGCCAGTATCAATATTAGTTCTGTAATATTGAAAGCCCAGGAAGTTTCCTGGACAATTCCACATTTTGCTTCAAAGTCTAGGAAGTGGTCCAGAAAGACCACTTTCAAAGTCAAAGTGGTCTTCCTGTGTTTATCATCTGGTGTCCCCTTTTCTCTGTCTTCATGTCCGATGTGAATGTTCTTGGCTCCGTGTCAGTGTGTTTTACGTTGACCTTCATTTCCTGATTATTCGCACTTGTGTTCGTTATGTTTAGCTGTGTCGTTTTCCCCACCTGTCTGCACTTATCTATAAATCCTGACTTTGTGTAGGCAGGCCTGTCTTGGGTCTGTGTGATTATTTTGAATTCCTCACTATTGGGATTTTTTTATTGGTCTTTGCTTTTAACTCCATCAAATGCTTGATTTTGATCATGTCTGCTGGAGTCTTGCATTTTGGTCTTATCCTTACAGATCTCAACAGTTAGGACGTTTACTAAAGAATAGCTCTTTTTTTTTTTTAATTCCTCAGCAAAGCACAGAACAGAGGTCTGTAGTATAAAGCAAGATTTTGGATTATTCAGTAAATCCTAGGTGTTTTCACTTCTTATATCCACACATTAGGGCAGCACGGTGGCACGGTGGTTAGCACTGTTGCCTCACAGCAAGAAGGTCCTGAGTTCAATTCCACCATCAGGCCGGGGTCTTTCTGTGTGGAGTTTGCATGTTCTCCCCGTGTTTGCGTGGGTTCTCTCCGGGTACTCCGGCTTCCTCCCACCGTCCAAAGACATGCAGCTTGTGGGGATAGGTTAATTGGATAATCCAAATTGCCACTAGGTGTGAATGTGAGTGTGAATGGTTGTCTGTCCCTATGTGTTAGCCCTGCGACAGACTGGCGACCTGTCCAGGGTGTACCCCGCCTTTCGCCCTATGACAGCTGGGATAGGCTCCAGCGCCCCCCGCGACCCTGAAAAAGGATAAGCGGAAGCGAATGGAATGGGAAATATCCACACATTGGTATAGTAACTTGTGTAGTAGACCAAACTTGCGTGATGGGATATCTACTCCTAGGGAAAGTTTGCAGCAGTACTGAATGTTTTCTACTTGTGAATAATCAGTGTAAAATATTTGAAATTGGCCTTTTAACTCTTGCCAGATAAAAGGGCAACAAGAATTGTTTTTTTAGGATCACTCGTAATGTTCTAGGACACAGATGAAATCTCCAGACCTGCACTGCAAACCTTCCTATCCTCTTCTTTTATATATGTGTTCACACTTACAGATGATTCATTAATGAAATGGATTTGATTAGCAGCACATGGCTGCTACTTAGTTTTTTATACGCTGCTTCTGGATTTTGGCTTAGTTTTTTTAATATATATATATATATGTATCTATATAATTACATGGTGTAACATGTCATGTGTTCTTCATCTGCAGTTGTAATTATCATTTGAAGAACTGCTAATGACCCCCTGATTGTTATTATGTCCTGATGTGTTCAGGCTGTCCTTTCTCTTTACCATGTCTCTACACTGTTAAACAATGGGTTGAGTTACAAAGCTGACCACATAGCCTGATTGCTGATGTTGGGGTAAATGAAACAAGATAACAGAAAGTTATCAAGAGTTTGTTAATTTGCTTCCTATTGTACACTTCTGCTCTCCTGTGTGTTCGTGTTGAAGATTTTTATACCGCTGATACTTCTGACCCTTCCTCCTTTGGTACTCCATTTCATCGACTGTCCACACAGCTCCCTTTCCTCCCTCCACTCGCACAAAACACTTGTGAAGGCTGAGGTTGTGACGTACTGCATTCTGGAGAGAGGATACAGATACAAGGAAACAGTTCTATCAACATGGAAGCCATGCTATTAAAAACAGTACAGTATAGTGAGATGTTCTGGTTGGCACAGTTTTTCTTCTATGTTAAACTGTGCCCAAATGTTCAGTTTATTACAATAAAAAGCACTTGTATTCTGTACACAAGTAGGCATCACAATTAATATTTCATCCAAATAGTACAAACCTTCCAGGTGGCAGTATTATGTCTGAAGTAGAAGAACATGGTAGTGAACCAGTTGTAAATCTCATTCAGAGTACGTTGTTTGTCTGGAGACTCCAGGATAGACTGCAACCAGTCACACACATGGAAGGGTAAGCAGTGGCAATATTTGGCAAATTAGTCATAAATAGCTACAGTTTGCAGATAAAACCTGATTCCTACTGTAAACCTTTGAGGAAGACTTACAAAGCCTTGAGCCACCCTTCATTTTATTTATATTTGGTAGGAAAATGGGAAATAGGTAAGACATTCAAAGCTCTTCTTTGGATGTTGGCTGCCTTTTGTTCATACAAAATATCATTTTAAGCCTGTAAAAGTGTGTTGCAACTATTGATGCAACTAAAGAAATGGAAACAAACAATGATTTTGTGACAGGCTACAAATAAAGTGCCTAAAGATACAATTTTAAAGCATGAAACCTTTTTTTCCAAGGTCTTTTGTAAAGTATCTGAATATGAGGGTAAGATGGCACCGCCATTGCGTGCAATAGGTCGGCAGCCTTATGAAATTTCACCTAGTGGGACTAATAAAGGTATATCAAATCAAATCAAATGTTGCAGTGACTTGGAAAAAAACACACATCCAGAGAGTGTGTATAGAAGTGTATACTTTAGAACAGGGGTCGGCAATCTCAGTCCACGAGGGCCGGTGTCCCTGCAGGTTTTAGATCTCACCCTGGGTCAACACACCTGAATCACATGATTAGCTCATTACCAGGCCTCTGGAGAACTTCAAGACATGTTGAGAAGGTAATTTATCCATTTAAATAAGCTGTGATGGATCAAGGACACATCTAAAACCTGCAGGGACACCGGCCCTCGTGGACTGAGATTGGCGACCCCTGCTTTAGAGCCTTGAGAAATCAGGGACCAGTTCAGATCAGACCAACTTCACAAATGAAAATAAAACATTAGACAAACTCACCCATCTTATCAAGTATGCATAGGTGTAAGGAGGCCTGATGTTGTTGTATTTGTAACACTCAATACTGGGAACCAAATCTATAAAAGAACAGTGGGCGTTTCTCATCAGTTTGTCCCATCAAACACACTTCTTTGGATAATGTGCTTTTGAAACATATTTAGAGATAAAACACAACATGCAACAAATATACAGGTACTGCACATTTCAACTGTCAAATGTAATCATTTATATTAGCTAATAAGCTCTAATAGCATTTTATCTGAAAGAACATATGTTATGGTGAAAACGTAATGTGCATAAAATAGTAAAAAAGTCCATTTGTGTGTGAATCCTAGTGAATTTCACTGTTACCTGGGAGGAGATGATCAGAAGCAGTAGGTCTGTTGCCATGCTGGACCAGCTCTTCCAGATGTTTGGTGGCCCACTGTTGCACTCTGTCTCCACTGGTAACCTGAGGCTGCGGCAGGAACAGAGGAAGGCTGTATTGCCACTCAGAAGCTGCCTTCTGCATATAATGATGAAGGTGGATGTGAACAGACACAGCCATTTATTTTCTCTCCAGAAGAAAAATAAAGCAATATTTCAAGGAAATTCTTGTTTTTACTGTCTTAGCATGTAGACATACCGAGTCAGAGTATTTGTCCTCTGAGAGATGAAGTTGCATTGCAATGAGTTTCTGTTTTTCCAGAATGAGCTGAAAAAAGAGAATTCCCATATATCACTGGATTACTTCTATTTTTAGGAGTCTGGATAACCAGGTTCATGTGTCTACTCTTCATTGCTTCTGTGTTAAAATGCTTCGTCTCAGATTCATTTAGACTGATCTCATAATAACATAGTAAAATATAGAACATAACAGAAGACTTCACTATCAGAATGCTGGCTCACTTATGGTTCTAGAAGTTTCTAAAAGCAGAATAGGATGCAGAGCCCTCAGTTATCTAGCTGAAACTTCAACTTTAACTAAAATGTTCCTTTTAAGCTTATAGCTACTGCGAGATTGAGTAGGTTCGAAAGAAAAAGAAACTTGTATCTATTTTTGGACATATTTACACATGAGCATTCATACAGCATAGTGCTGCTGTAGCTTTGTTTCTCTGGGTTCTACCTGACTTTCCATGTACTGAACAATATCCTGCTGGACCCTCCATTGAGCAATACTTCTGTCACCATGTCCGTGTTCAGAATGAAGATGCCTAAAAGACAAATTGTCACAGGGTATATTCAGGGTTAATACAGGGTTTAAAAATATCCAGAGCTTCCTGCCCTTTGTAAAAAGGCCTCAAAATCGAATAATTGGTTGTGTAAAGACAAAGAAATAAAACTAGACTTTTGAAAACACAAACTACGTGAAACCAAATTTATTGTAAATAAATTTCTATAAATTTCTATAAATATAAATTTAGAAGATTGAAATCGTCCTTTTTAAAACAATGCAAATATCCAGTAGAATATCCTGGAAAATAAAACCCACACGGTCCACAGTGGGCAACTCACTGTGGGGCCCCAGTAATGGCATGACATTTCAGGCCCAATGACCCCACCATGGGCAGCCCATGGTGTGGGCTGCCAACACTAAGCACATAGGGGCCTGTTGTGGGGCCCATGCAGACCTGCAGTGAGCCCATAGTATGCCAATGCCAATCAATGAATAAATCATTGACTGTTGTTGTGAATGGGTGCTATATAAGTTGAACTGAACTGAAATGGATTGAATTAATAAATGCTACTAGTTTTGTTGTGTCCAGAAATGAGGAAATAGCCTTTTCCAACCCTGCCACGCCACACACACACAAAAAATGTATTCATTGAATTAATGCACAGTTCTTACTTCAAGAAACTAGAGAAGTCTTCAAATACTGCTTCACAGCCAGGCCATCGGCAGAGCCCACTCATGAGCAGAACACTGGTCCCCTGTGGGATGCTGGAGGAAACAGAAATGTTTCAGTGATGTGAGTGTGACAGTCAAGAGTGTAAAAACATAACGCACCAAAACCAAGACTTCCAAACCATTTTCTGCCAATCTGACTTTTGATATGAAAAGTTTTCTAACCCGTATATTCAGGATTTATGCATTGCAATGCTATGTGTTGCATAAAATATGCTAACTGCAATATGCAGATACAAAGGACTGTTGTTTTCGGAGCAGGGTATGAGCCATTTTTTTCTTAAGCTGTCCTATAGGTAAAGAAATATGAGACAGAAATAAAAGTGAGACAGACAGAACTCAAAAATGATAGCTATAAACTGACGTCTTAATATGAGGTTCAAAAAATAATTCTTGTGGACCAACTTGTTCCAAGTACTAGCAAGGGTTAGGTATCAGCATAGCCAGCTGACAGGGTGTGATGAGCAATTAGAGACAACTAATTTACTAACAAGTCTATGAACCAAATTTAAATGAAAAAAAAATTAATCGTTATTAAAGCCCTGACTTTGGTGATCACCAAATAAATATATAATTAAGTTGTTTACCAGTTTGAAAGACGGAAAAGTAATCACAAGTCATTTAAGAAATGGACACTGAAAACCTACAAAAATGAACGCTTTTTCTTTATTCATGAACATCCAGGGATGATTTGCTTTTTACTTTTTCAATCTACTCTTTCAACTGTCCTAAAATGCTGTGAATATTTTAAAAATTACAAACTTTGTAGCCAGGGTTATAAAGATCGGCCATATCTATTGGAACTGAAAACAAAATAATATAAATTAGAATCATGATTATTGAAAAAATAGCTGTTACATAATGAGAGTTAAAGACCAGGCTCCACCCACTAAAATTAGATAAAAATTTACAACAACTCTTATGCTACATCTAAAACATGAAATATAATGTCAGTCACAAGAGATCACATGTTTGTCTTGGTGTAATATGAACCACCAGCTCAACTTACCTCCAGTCTTTGGGCTCATTTTCACCACAGCCAAGTGCTCATTTTAGTGAACCAAAAGTCTATTTTTTTAATGTGCTGGCTTTTCATCAACATACACTACCAGTCAGAAGTTTTAGAACACCCCAATTTTTCAGTTTTTATTGAAAATTATGCAGTTTAATGTCTCATTGCACTCTGAAATGAAAACATAGTACAAAAAAGCAATTACAGCCAAAATCAATTTATAGACCAAAATGTATTCTAAACTTTTGACTCATCAAAGTAGCACCTGATATAACAACTGAACACAGCCTTGGCATTCTTTCTACAATAGAAATCGAATATTCTCCCATATCTGTAGCAGAAGTTCCCATAAACGTGGACCTTGTAGGTTGCTTTGCTTTCACTCTTCTGTCCAGTTCATCCCAAACCAGCTCAATGGGGTTTAAGTCTGGAGACTGTGCTGGACTCCATGTTTTCAAGCTCACCACCTTGTTCTTTGTTCCTGAGGTAGTTCTGGCACAGCGTGGACTTATGTTTTGGTCATTATCTTGCTGTAGGATGAATCCCTGACCAACTAGGTGCATACCAGAGGGTCCTGCATGGTGCTGCACAATGCTGTGGTTTTGGTTCAGGGAGCCTCTCACTCTGTACAAGTCACCGACCCTGGATCCAGTAAAACAGCCCCAGACCATCATCTCACTGTGGACCCATCCTTTTACCTACTCAACGGTGTACAAAGATCCTGTGTGATGAACCGAAGATTTCAAATGTGGATCCATCAGTCCATAATACCTTCTTCCAGTCTTCAGTAGTCCAATGGTGGTGTTTCATGTCCCAGCCAAGCCTCTTTGTCTTATTCTGACGTCTGGCATTCTTGCTGCAACTCGTCCTGTCAAACCTGCAGCTCAAAGTCTTCTCTTCACAGCTGAAACTGAGACTTTCTTACTACGACCACTATTAAGCTGTGCTTGAAGCTGTTGTCCTGTCAGCCGCCTATCACACAGCTGAGAACTCTCAGCTCTCTCTGTTAACTTGTCTTCTGATTCAGTCGTGTCTTTGGGTCTGCAGACCTCTTCCTGTCAAAGTTTCTGAGCCTTTGGATGTTGAAGGAAACTGTACTCACTGACACCTTGACTTTGCAGTTTCTCTGTAGGACAGGCCGACATTTATAAGTGTTGTGATGGTCTGTCTCTCTTCCATTGTTAATCACCTTTTTCCTCACCATTTTTGCAGCATCACACTACTTTCTGCAGTACAATACTGTTCAACTGATGCTGACCAACACTTCTTTTATGCAGACAGAGGGGGTTGGAAGTAATCCAGAAAAGCTGGAACACCTGTAGGAATTAGTAGCACCAGCTTTCAAGGCTTGATCAAGCTCCATTTTTGCAGAAGAGCTTTAAATTGTTAATACATTTTGTGTTCCCTGAAAAAGACCTTTTGCATAATTCAGATGTTAATTTTTCAGTTTAGGGTAACCTTACTTTTTTTTTTTTTTTTTTTACCTCTGGCAGTTCACCAGCTTTGTATCATTTCAAACTATTCATTGTACTTGAATGACTTGAACTACAACAAATAACTGGAAAAATTGGGGTGTTCTAAAACCTTTGACAGGTAGTGTATGTGATTTTGATTTTATGATGTAAAATCATGCTACAACAGCTGCCGTAGGCTCCTGCTCCCTGTGACCCATAAACTGGATAAGCAGAAGAAGATGGATGGATAACAACAACTGTGCATGATTGCTGTGCAAGTGGTACCCCGCTCACTCTCAGACCTGGGGTATGAGATACTGTTGATTTGTCAAATAATGGGACAATTCCACAGCTTCTACAACCACCTTTAGCAGTAGTAACTTGCAGTAACTGAGTAATTGTTTTCTGTACGACTTTAACAGTCTCTCACATTATTATAGAAAATTGAGCTTATTCACAGTTTTATTTATCTATGAACCCAGAATCAGTTAGTTAAACAATAGTCAAGTTGTAAAGACATAAAGGCCTAGATGACCTCTAATTTTTTATTTCTAAATTAAGACAAACTGAAGTTATTGTACTCGGACCTAGAAGTCTCCAGTCTTCCTGGAAGACAGCGAATCATCTTAGAGTTATTTTTGATCATGATATGCCTTTCGATATGAACACTAAACAAAGATCTAGAATCTTTGTTTAACAAAGCAGACAAAGTAAAACTAAAAAGCTGGTTCACACATTTGTTACTTCTAGGCTGGACTACTGTAGTTCCCTGTTATTAAAGCTCACTGAAAAACCTTTGATCTAAATTGCTGCAGAAAAAGTGCTGACAGGAACTAAAGAGAGCATACAGCAGGTAAAGTAAGTACTGAACACTTCACAAAATATTTTCTGAAGGTGCTGTTGAGATGACATTCTCACCAGATGTCAGTAACAACCATTCCAAAAACATGCAATGAAATAAAACCATATGTCAGTAGATGTCCATAAATGAAGACATATGTAATAATAAGAAATGAAACATGAGTATGAAACACAGTGAAATGTATTTAATACTTCATAGAAGAGCTTTTTTTTTCAAGAGTGATTTTGGGCCATTCTTCCACACCAACAGTCTTTAAATCCTGATGGTTACGTCTATGAGCTTTAGTTGTTTCCATTTGGATTCAGGTCAGGTGACTGACTGGGCCATTTTAGCAGCTTTATTTTCTTTGGTTGAAACCAATTGACAGCTTCCTTGGCTGTGTGTTTGGGATCACTGTCTTGCTGAAATGTCCACCCTTGCTTCATCTTCATCATCCTGGTAAATCGCAGCAGATTTTTGTCAAGTTTACCTCTATATATTTTTCTTTGAATTATATGAAGTGTGCCAGTGCTAAATGCAGAAAAATAGCCCCACCCCATGATGTTCCCACAGCCAAGCTTCATTGTTAGTATGGTGTTTTTGGGGAGCTTTTCAGTGCGTTTTGACCTGCAGACATTGCATGTATTATTATTATTATTATCATTATTATTATTATTATTATTATTAAACAGTAGCAGTGACAGTCAGCAGTGGTGAGCATGCACACATGGCATACGGCCATGGCAGTTGAGTGCATTACTTATTGTTTTCTTTGAAACAATAGTACCTGCTGATTCTCTTGCACAACTCTGCTGATAACTCTTTTCACTCCTCTGTCTGAAATCTTGCAGGAAGCACTTGTTTGTGGCCAGTTTATGATGAATGATGTTCTTTTCACTCCTGAATTATGGCCCCACAGTGCTCACTTGAACCTTCAGTAGTTTAGAAATTCTTCAGTAGTCAGTGGTACATATGCTGCAACAATGTAGTTGTGAAGCTCATTGGTTTTACCCATCATGAGATGTTTCTTGTATGACACCTTGGTAATAAGACACCTTTTTATAGGCCATCATTTGGGGCCGAACCAGCGCTGATATAAATTTGTAGTGGCTCATTACTAATTACTCATAGATTTCAGCTGATGTCATTCCATACTGTTTTCTTCATGTGTTCAATACTTTTTTCTTTTTTGTCATTTCTCATTATTACACATAAGTTAATTTAATTACATCTATTGTTCAATTTGCATGTGTGGATTGGATGGATTGTTACCAACATCTGGTGAGAATTTTATGTCAATAGCACCTTAAGAAATATACTTACTTAGAAAATTGGTGAATTGTGTTCAATACTTGTTTTACACATTGTATGTTTCTTATACTGGCTTCTCTTCACTGGCTCTCTATTAAATCAAAAATCAAATTTAAAATCCTTCCTCCTTACATACAATAATAATCATGCCCCATCTTATCTTACAGTAGAGCATGCTGCTCTCAGACTGCAGGCTTACCTGTGTGTATTTAACAGTAGAATGGGAGCCTTCAGCTTCCAGGCCCCTCTTCTGTGGAACCAGCTCCCAATTTGGATTTAAGAGACAGACAGCCTCTCTGCTTTTAAGATTAGGCTTAAAAGTAGCTTTTTTGAAGCTTACAGTTAAGGCTGGATTAGGTAAATTTAGTCGCCTGCAGCTGGGGGACACTCACCTTTTTCCACTATACACCACTACTGCATGTCATGAAATTTTGTCTTCTTTTTCCCATCGTTGATTTCCTGACCTGTCTCTCTATGCTTCCCTGGTCTCTTTTCTTTCTCCTTACCCCAACTGGTTGCAGCAGATGGCTGCCTCTTCCTGAGCCTGCTCCTGCTAGAAATTTCTTCCTGTTAAAGGCGAATTTTTCTATCCCTTTATTGTAAAATACTACCCATGGGTAACTGTCGGATAGTTGGAGTTTTCTCTCTTAAATTGTAGGGTCTTTATTTTTACAGTCTAAAGCATCTTTGAGATTTGGCACAATGTAAATAAAATTGAACTGAACTGAATTAATTGTTACCCGTCATGAAGCCGGGCCTCAAGAGAGGTCTGCTTTTGAATGTCTCCCCTCCTCAAGGAGAGGAAATGATGGCTCGATGTGGGAGAAGAGCCCATGTGAGGTGAAGGTTCCTGAAGAATATGGCATGCATCCACCTCTTCCTTGCAAATGGAGACTGCTGCACTGCTTTCTGGATGCAGCAGGGGAAGAAAAGATTGATGTAGATTCTTGCCATACAAAGTGAAACCTAATACTATATGCTACTGGTGCTACACTACCTAACTGGTATATTACTATACTAAAAAAAATTCTTAAGACCTAAAATAGAGCACCAGCATCTTACACTCAGCAAATCATAGAATTAACACATGTGTCACAATGTCATAACAAGCACAGGAAAAAAAATCCTACACTTAATTAAAAAAATTAGCATATAACACTTGTAAACAAACAAACAGACAAAAATATCCTTAGTTTCAGTATTTCATATGTTGTTTTTTTGTTAAATATGGAGCTTATAAGTTCTGCATTTTTAATACATTCTGTATTTGTCTCTATAAGTTTATCTTTTACTTTAGAGAACGATTGTAAGACGATTTGCATGCATCAAATGCAAATCGTCTTCTCCTAAAGTAAAGCAAAAGACATTTAAATATCTGTATACCACGTCGTTGCCTGTAAGCGACTGGAGAAACGTGACGCAGAACTGATGGTCTCTGCTGCTTCTGTCTAATGCCTTCCATACTGCTCCAGCACTGGAAAGAAAAAAGTATTGATATTGTTTTGGCTGTAACATAATACAGTTTCCTTTTAATCGCTAGGCCTCATTCAAAAACATTTTTTATTTGTTTGGGGGTTTTTTTTTCATTTTTTAGGAAGAAGTGATGTTTAACATTTGATAGTTTACTAACAAATATTTGTAACAAACTGTTTGCCATTTGTTTCTGTGAATTATAGCGAATGACTAATATCCTGCATACACTACAATGGGGCAAAAAAGTATTTAGTCAGCCACCGATTGTGCAAGTTCCCCCACCTAAAATGATGACAGAGGTCAGTAATTTGCACCAGAGGTACACTTCAACTGTGAGAGACAGAATGTGAAAAAAAAAAAATCCATGAATCCACATGGTAGGATTTGTAAAGAATTTATTCGTAAATCAGGGTGGAAAATAAGTATTTGGTCACCTCAAACAAGGAAAATCTCATTTTCTGTAATTTCCCTGACCAGCATGGAAGGGCAGTATGCAGCAGGGCGTGAAGTCTGCAACTAGATTAGGCCCAAGCACCCCTGTAGCCTCATCAGCTGATTTTAAATCATCAGTTTTTTGAGGTTTCCCTACTTTCCTTGATGACTGGGTGCCATCACTTTGCTTCATCTCAGCTAACTAGACTCGCTGAACCTGATTTGTTGGATTGTGCTGCTGTTGGTGGCTTCTGGAATTATCTGAGAAATCATAGAGCTTCCTTTTTTGGTAATTTTACAAACTGTCTAAGAAGACAGTCTTTCAACTTTACTGACTGAAATTTGTGTGTATTATTATAAATGTTAGTTAGCACTACAGTGCTTAATAAATTCATTAGACCACCTGTCATAAAAACAAGAAAACACAAATAGTAATTTGTCAGAAATGAGTTTAAACTAAAAATTATTCTTATTTATTAGGCAAATAACAAACTCAACTCACAGTTTTAGATCCAAATTTGAGCCGGCACTCTGGACTTGCCTGAGATGTCAGAAATTAATCATACATGTGCATTAACATTTTTTCTGCTTTTTTCTGAAAGTTCATGCGACAATAATTTAAAAATAATTATGATAAAGAAACATATAACTTTTTAAAATAAACATTATCTAACATTATATCCAGTGTATACAGTTTAACCAACTACTACAGCTCCCAACTGGAACATAAAAAACGCAGATTTTTGATAATAATAAAACATCATTAAACTTTCTCTTGTTTATTTTAAGCTTATTTTCACAGACACTATAATAATAGATTTCATAAATCCTTCTTTCCAAAAAGCTTTGACGCTGTGCAGAATTTAAACACTGACACAAGACAAATCACATTTCCTAGTTTCAAAGTTTGAAATGTCATCTTTGTATTGTTTATGTTACGTAGGCTTTAAATGTTTAGTAACTGAAGTTACTGAAACAAGTTTATTCCAATTAAGTGATGTTATTTGTTACATACCTGACTTCCTGACACAGACATGGGTGGCTCTTCCATCTGTTTGATGCTATCAAGTTGGCGTTCGACTTTTTGTTGTCCAAATTTCATGTACTCATCAGAAGTCTCTGGCATTTCTTAAGACACAGAAGACACATTAATGCCTCACTAGAAAGACTTAGAAAACCACATTTTATCATGGAAGTTTTGTCATTTTCTCTACTCCATGAGGGTAGATTCAAACGCTACAAATAAGTAAAGTGTGTTACAAAATGTTCCTTTAATTTAATATATCTGGGAGACATACTGACATATAAACAAACTCTGGCTATTATCTGTAGAATTAACACATAATAACAGTGAAAGAAAACTGCAGCTCTGAACAAGTTTTAAATCACTGCACTCCCATTGTTAAATATTAGGTGTGGATTCTTTTCTTTAGTTGCAAGCATCCTAATAAGATGCTAAGAAGCTGGTTTTAGTTTAAATTGTTTGAGTGATCAAAGATTCAAAGTGCTTGGAACTTCTTCAGTACTCAAAGAACTCAAACCACCAAAGTTTTTTAATAGCTATGTAAAACACTATTTATTATTTAATCATTTTTAGAATGTGACATGATTCTAACGGCAGTCATATGACTTACACCATTCTGGCTTGGGCAATTCCCAGCTTAACAAGTTCTGCAACAAATGTTGGGGAACCAGGTCATATTAATGAAAATAGACTACTGGAATAAGAAACACTGACAAGGACAGAGAACATGGAATTGATGGAGTGCTACTATAAGGACTGTTCACAACAGGAGAGGTTACACGCAAAGCATATAGGAACTTTGGATGAGCAGAATACCAACGTCCACACTGATCAAGAAGCACGTGGAAGGTGAGTGCTATAACATCAACAAAGGAAATATAATATCAACACTAGAAATACAAAGACTACAGCAAAGTGGGAACAATACTGAGCAGTATGGCTGTTTGGTTGAAACAAGATCACTACACAACCAATGATAAGCCTTGCTCATCTCAATGAGAAAGTTCCTAGAGGACAGGAAATCAGCCAATTACACATCTATATACTCAGCTGGATCAGCAGCATCAGGAGACAGATGCCCATGATGTCAAAAGATGAGCACCATTTCCACAGAGGCAGGAGTCACCCCAAGCTAACAGGACCCACGTTTCAGACTGTGCAAAGGTGCCCTGGAGACTTTTTAGCACACAGCAGTGGGACAGGTCTGGACTGGGACAGAAAAATTGGCTCTGATATTTTTGGTGCAGGAGGCCTACAGCCGATTGTCCAGTTTAATATGTGCACATATTTGTGAAATTCTTCAAAGCAATAGTAAAGATGAGTAGCACAAGCAAAAATGTGAAATAGAAGAGAATAAGTAGGTCAAAGTAGCAAAACAGGCAGTAATGAAAATGAATGAATGAAGATTATGCTGCTCTCACCTCTAAATTTAACAAATCAAACTCCCAAACAAAGGGTTGCTCCTGTGTGTGGGCATTTTTACAAGCAGCCAGCTGAGCACATCCAGCAAGAGGATTACCTCAATGTGACTTCAACTTCCAGAGGGAAAGCCTCTGATGTCTGCCTGTGCTTATGCACCCCAAAGCAGTTCAGAATACCTTTGGAGTCTTTGTGTCAGATCTTGGAATGGGTTTAGGATAGGGAATTTACCTCAGAAGTTAGGTAGGTATTGTGTTGCAGCAGCCCATTAAATATAAAATACAAAAATGACACCTCGATAAATCAAAATATGATATGATACACTAAGAAGCTTAAATATCAAATTATTGTAGGAGCAGTGGGATGAGTTGGTAAAGAGTTCCTGTATCAGTCACTGACTTTGTTATATGAGGTCTTATATCTTTGACACTCAGCTAAAGAGAGGAGCAGAACTTTCAACTGAGTTGCATCCAACTGGCAGGCACAGCTGCCAGTCAGACCTGTAAAGCAGTGAGGTCTGACAGAGTCCCCTGTCCATACGGTCTTTAACTCTGACATTCAGAAGAATTTCACCTGTATCTCAGGCGAGTGTTGGAAGTCTGCAACTTCCTTGCTGGAGGAAGTACAACCTAAAGAATTGTGGGAAGCCACGTCAGTTAAACTGAAAAAGGTCACTGGGATAGGTAAGAAATTCCCTTGTGAAAAGGAGCCACATTTGGATGAGAGTCATCCCAAGTTACCAAACGCTCTGGATACTCTGGAGCTTATTTAGTGGGCATGCCTCTTCAGTGTTTTGTGGAGGTGCAGACTGGAGCCCTGGTTGGTTCTGATAGTCAAGAAGAATACCAAATTAGAGGTATCACGGCCACTTAATCATCCACTTACATACTTCTATAATCAAAGTGAGAGCTGTGCCCTCATGCTTGGCACAAAATCAACCATATTTTCAGTGGGTACTGGACTCTCCCATGGTTGTCCCTTGTCTCTAGTCTGTGACATTCATGCACAGGAGGGAACTCCATAGCGCTCCTACCATTTGTGAGTCTTGTGCTTATTTATGGCTTCTAATTTTGTTGAACATCTGATGTTTAACGACATCAGATGTTCAACAAAATTAGATTTACAGATTTACACATCAGATTTACAGATTTACAGGCTCTGCCAGTCTTGTATTTTCAGAGACACATGCCACAGTCTCTTCCCCCATTGACAGACTCCAATGTCTTAGACTACAGATATCTCTTTTGTTCTAAAGCTCCACTGTGAGGTGAAGAGTCATTTTAACCAAAACTGCTGCATGTAAAGAACTGTATCAGATAAAATACTCAGACCAGCCATCAGGCATCAACAACCAGGCTGCTTTCAATCAGATTTCATTCAGACTGAACTTCACTAGACTGTCTTGAACATGACTACATGCCGAAATGCTTTGAATTTCTGAGATAGTTTGATACATTTAGTTTTACAAGTATCATTTACATATCTTGAGTAACCACAGTCAAAAGTCAGTAGGGTTTTGATAAAAGTTTAAAAAAAAATTAATTATAGCAATCCTCAAAAAAGCTAAGCTACTTCATGAGTAAGTTCCATTTTTATTAGACTTGATTTTGAAGAGAAAAATGTCAGACCTCTGGTAGAGGACATGAGACGACTTTAGGAGGACCTACACATAAACACACTGTGTGTACGTGCCTGTGCTCAGTTATATTTAACAGAGACTGTTAAAAATAATGAAGTTAAATTCAATTAATAATATTACAACAAATCCTGTCTCAAGGTTATTCAACTTTTTGCTAAAAACCCTGGAATAAACAAGTCAGAGTAAAAGATTGCTGACAATCTTCCTACTTGGACAATACTTCAGGGATTTTGACAGTTTGTATCATTTTGTGGCACCCTTTCTGCCTCAAAATGATACATTTTTATTGTATTTCTACCTTTTGCTTCTGCATTAAGTAGGAACACATAGAAAAGCAAAGAAGTTTGAATGTAATCTCAGAAGCGTGTGATTGTGTGAAAAGTCTCCAGGCAATGAGAATCAAGCATTTAATACAGCCATGAACACATTAAAGGCTCAAGTATGTAAAGTCTTTCCTGCAGCAGGCTGTGGTTGTTCGCAGGTGCTCTCTCTCTCGCTCTCTCTCTCTCTCTCTTTCACACACACACACACACACACACACACACACACACACACACACACACACACACACACACACACAGATAGCATCAACAAAGAAGTCTACAGAACGAGTGGGAAGCTGTTCTACTTTCATGCTGCATGGTGACATATCACCTGCAAGCAATGGGACCTGCTTTTTTCAAATCAGACAATATTTTTCCTGGAGCAGCACTTCACTACGTGATACTCAGCAAATGTCTGAATGTTTTTTTTTTTAAAAACTGTTTCAAATCAATGTTGAAAAATACTGTCATTCATTTCACCCTTTGTTTATTTAATTTAAACCTTTTTAAAGTCCGTAGCTTGGTTACATGGTCATGGTTACAATAACACACACCTGGAAATATTGAATATTGGTCTACCCTTTAAAGTTCAGTGTTGATGGTTTTCACCCCCTCTTTCTTGTTATTTTCTGTCAACTCTAGAATTGATTTTTTTGCCTCTTGTGTGAACAGCCAACATATCTGGCTTTTGTGTGTTATATCACTATGCCCTATAGCTGAATGTGTATACAAATCTGGTAAGTGGAGAAATACACAGAACCACTGACAGTTCTGTGTCAGCGTTTCTGTGTGAAAGTGAGTCCATCACCATAACCTCTGTAAACAGCATTAAATAGACGGGTACAGAAGTTGTTATGGAACTGTACTTCATCTGGTTTTGTTAAAAATTAAAGTAAGAGCTATATTTGAGTCACTGAACCTATTCTTTTATGTTGTTGGTGCTTTTTGGAGCATTTTAATGGAATTTGCTGACTAAGAATAAAATGACTTGCTATGTAGTACTGGCCCGCCAGTGTTCACTTTTACTAAGTATAATTTATGGATGTGTGTTGTTGTTTCTTATGACACGTGTAAAAATAAATCACTGTGGTTATATTTTTCCATAGAGTGGACACACTAAGTGGCAAAATTCAGACACTTGTCCAGTTTGTGGACCATGTAGGACAGTCTTGATACCAGTGAATAGACTGGTATCTTTTAGTCAAGCCTCTTTCACACACTCTTTTTTTAGGCCTAGGCACTTTTAAGGTAACAGTCACGCACACTCATGCAGCTGCACTGGGGGACAATTCAGGGTTCAGTACTTAACCCAAGGATTCTTGGACAAGAGGAGCTGGGAATTGAACCACCAGGATTTACATACCAAGTCACAGATATGTTGTCTATTTAAGTTGCGATGAAGGCCACACGCCAAACTCATCAGGCAATTAAGTTACTCTACAACCTAGAAGCATGCTTGAGTTTTGACATCTTCTGTCTTTCTGTTCTTCTCTGTTCTTCTCTGTACTTCTTTCAAGTGGGTGAACTTGTGCCAAAAGCCCCTACAGTGTTAAAACCCAGTCTCAAAGATGAACATCTTGTTAAATATATTCTTTCCCCTTCTGCAAGTTCTGCATGTTCAGTTTGGGTCAAAAGACAGTATCATGATAAGTTACTGGGAAAACGAGTCAGTCTTTTTAGGCATGCTTGATTTTTCACAAGCTTTCTCCTGAGAATGTTTAATACAGTCAGAGCCTCGGTATTTAAATTTCTAAGACATTTCTTTGGTTTTAATTTCTTCCATACTTCCAGATTTACCACTGGAATAAATCTTAATAAATTACGTTGGCACAGGACTCTTATCGAAATGACATATTTTTAAGTGAAGCAAGTAATGTTTACAATCAACACGGAAATAAGATACGCACATTTTGGGGGGGTCTGATCCTTTCTTTCAGTTATTGTATCAGACTGAAGGGAAGCGTCTGTACAATGAGCCAAAACAGCACACATACTGAATGTCTGATGCAAATGCACACCCACAACAACAGGAATTCAGTAGAAAGTAAGAGCAGCAGGTTTGTGGCTTCTCAGTGTCACCTTTCATTCTTGTTTTCTTTTTCAGCTTCATCTTACCTGGAGAGGACCATTATAGTCTGCATCTGTTTTGTCAAAGTGAGGAGAATTTTAGTCATAACCCCACACTAAATATAAGAGATATGATGCTTCATATTTGCTATTTCCTGTCTGGATATTTCATTCGGCCACATTATAGCATGGAAAGTTGCAGATGCCTCATACTGGTACTACTATGAATGTGTGGGTTTACTACTCTCATACTCCCATATCTGAAATAAAACTTCTCAATTACATTGATACACTGAAATCAGCGAGACTGGTGAAGGGTTAATCATTTGTATTAGTATCAGTAAGTACAATGATTTAGCATCTCCTGTTGTTTTATTTAATTCATTAAAATGGCAAAGTTCCCATCTTTGCGTTCACATGAATTTGCCTGAAACACACTTGACAGTAAAAAACAGACCTAATAACTGAATGTCAGATGATGTTTTAATATGTGAATGGGAGACTGGAAATAAATCCAGTGCTTTTTTATTCTCTGCCTGCCTCATACAGCAGGCTGAATTTAAAAAATAATAATAAAAAAAACACTAATAAAATCTTAAGTCAGGTCTTTTTAACATAAATGACTAACTGGTCAAAACTCTTTCACATATCATCAGAAAGTCAGATTCTATTATAACAGACTCGTTATCTCAAGACTTCAGTTTTCTATCAGAGTGGGTTTTCTTGTTCCTCTCAACGTTCAGACCAAGAGGTGTGATGCAGATAAACAGATTTAAAATGAACAAAGGAAAAGGAAGTAGGCCTACACAGAATATTATTGTCATGACTAAAGCTCTAGTTTTTGCACAATAGCACTGACAGCCTCATCGCGGCACTAGATAGCACACACACACACACACACACGTATATAACAGATGTGGAAAATTGCAAATGCTGAAGTGTTTGTGTTCCCGATTCCTGCCGACTGACTTTGAAATTGTGAGCAGTCCACCTGTCCAGTATAGAATCAGCCTCTTTCCCAGCAGCAGCAAAGAATGGCTCAAGCCCCAAAACAACCTTCCCCAGTGTTATAGTTTCACCAAATGTGATATTTGTATGTTTCACTTTTCTGACACTATTCCATAGCTCAGCAATTATTAGATTATTATATAATGATTACAAGATTAATACATGATTTAGTATGCAGAAACCAGTATTGCATATTGCATATGTAAGATGTAAATATGACTATTTTTTTAAAATATTAATGCCTTGAAGAGAATATTTGTATGAGGCATACCCTGTTTTATAGAAACTGCACTACATTTTAAACATCGACTGTAAATTTCATGTGATTTCATGTTCAGTTAACGCAGGGCTTTTAAGTTGATCCTCCTGTTTCGCTAGCTAGCATATAACTTGTGATTTCAGCAGTTCTATTGGTCAGTTAGCAATAAATCAGACTAAGATAGAAGAGCAGAATGAAATGTGTTATTAGAAAGATGCTCTAAGCCTTTCACAGCGGTAATACACTCTTTACCACTGCACTGTTATTTCCTGGTTTCAGCTAACAAGATGGCTGCAGCTTTTACAAAAGTCTGGAGAGGAGTTTTCACTTTTGTGCCTTTTTTTATTAATAACTCTTGTAACTCTCCTCATCCATACGTCCAACACTGTATACAAGTCTACAAGTTCCACAACAACACACCTCATATTGACAGAACAAAGAACATGCTCTGGGTTATGTTAGTTATTAAAAAAACAAACATCTAATGTAATACAACACACCAAAATCATTTCCAAACCTTAACACACACACACACACACACACACACACACACACACACACACACACACACACACACACACACACACACACACACACACATTTAGCCAACACATAAATAAAACGTGTTTAATAAACATTATGAACGTCTCGATGTACTTGGTGCCACTAACGTGCAGTAAATGACGGAGGATGTCATTCTGATGCTAAAAGACTGAGAGTGAGGTAGAAATGAACTTTAATCATTTATTACATGAACACTAGGACAAAAAAGTCCAACTGAATGCTTCAGTCCCTGAGGGCACAATTGTTTAAAAAAACAGAGTCATTTTAGTGGCCTGAAGAGTCCTCACTTCACAAAAAGTAAAGAACAAGATTTTTTCAATCTGTTTTGTATACTTTTAAATAAATAAATGTTAAATACATTTAAATACATTAAAAAAACATTAATATTTTATATTTTATGTATTGACCCTACAAATGAGAAGATAAAATGCTTTTTCTGTTCACTATTTCATAGCTGAGAAACTGCACAGTAAAATGACCATAAACTCTTTCTAGAAACATTCTGTAGATGAAAAAAAAAAGTTAAAAGATTAATACTGCAGTTTGGGGAAAATGGATGAGTGAAATTGCTCTAAACTGTTCAAATCTCTGAAACTGAAATGGGCTCAGATCTATAAAAAGAGAGAGCTTGGCCACACACGTCCCGCTGTGCAACAGGACCTCTCTGTCACCATTTGATTTACCTCATCATGATCGTAAGCTTTAATAGTGCCAAATGTTTTAGTGTGTGCGTTTTTAAACCGCATGCATATATTAACATATCAAAGTTAAATGCACTGTAGTATGAAATCGTCACCTTTGATAAATCTCAAAATTATCATCTTAAATAGCTTCCCAAAGATTTCTGGGCCCTTCATCCTAACGAGATGCCCTCTCTGTTTTCGGTGTCTGTGTATCTGTGTATCTGTGTATATGCTGCTTTTGATAAAATTTTGATTTGAAATATTTGGACTGACTGTACATCCTTGTTGACTGAGTGTTGCCATCATCGCAACGTTTTTAAAATATGCTCTGAACATCTCACTCTGCATTGAGTCCAATTAAATAACTTTTGAAAATTTATTGTAAAACAGTACGATTTGTGCTTACCGGAGAAGCGTATGCAGAACCTCCTCCTTGCCACAGTCTTCCTTTTCTCAGGTACTTCGAGGGAGAAATGATTCAAGGGGGGAGTAATTCCACAGGAAATATGGTTTTCAGCAACTACGACTTCAAGATGTATGACAGATAGACCTTATTTTGAGGAAGACTGCAAAGTGTGGTTGGCAACACAAGAAAAAAGTAAAAAAAAAAAAAAAAAGTTATATTTCACAAAAAACCCAAACAACCCAACAACAAAAAGAGCACATACAATTTTCAGCTTAATGTTTAATTTTACTCAGCAGCGCTGTGCTTTTTTGTTTTAAAGGAAAATATAATTAAATGTTAAATATCAGAATCAATCTTGGACATCTTGACCTGAAATAAATGTTTCTGGTACTGCTTTATGTACAAAGACCAGAATAAAAAGATACGTGTTCAGCACTCACCTGACTATCTGAGAGCACGATGACACATCAAAGCAGCACAACATCAACTTATATTTATACCCAGAGCAGGAGATGGGGTAATGTAAAGCTCATGTAGTCAGCAAATCAAAACACACCAAGAAACTGCAACAAAAACATTTCCAAACTCTGCTGTGACAACCTAAAAAAAAATCTGTCTGTTGGAAAGTAAACTGTTTTATACCTGAGCAAAAAGTGCAAACGGATTTATGAAAGGTTCCGACAGTTTTGACAAAATAACAACTTTTTCCGTCTTCCCACATAGCTCACCTTCTTCTGGCCATTCTTTCACGCAGGTTATGTCTTTATTCACCAGTCAACAGCACATCAGCATGACAGGTCTTTCAATTTAGGCTTGCACCAGAACTGCAATACAAGTGTGCAAATTTTAAAAAGTGACATTTAAAAGTGTTTTTCAATCTAAATCTATGAGGCACGAATGAAACAGGAAAAAAGTGAAAAACTGCTTTTCTAAGGAAGCACCTCTCTTCTTCTTAATGGACAATTTCAATGAATCAAACCCCAGCTTTGTGTCTGCCTTCTGGGCATCTACTGAGTCTGGAAGGCAGACCAACGGCCCATCCGTGAGGCAGATATCTAAACCACATCGGGTCTTTGCAGCAAAATGCCAAAGAGCAGAATTCAAGTAAAAAAATTTATTAAAAAAACAGAAAGAAAGAAATCTAAAATTGTTTCATCACAAAGAAGCATGTCACACAATCTGAAAATACATCTATAGAAGTAATAATTCCTATTTTGTGAGTGTGAATCAATTCTTCACTGGTTCAGATTGGTGTGATATTCTTGAAGCCTACAGGACTCTGGACAGCGTGTCTATAACACTGGAACAGGGTTTTCGGTGAAGTTGAAAAAGCAAACATGTACTGCAAAATGTCAGAGATTTGCATTTATTAGTTTAGTTTCTACATGGAATCAAGACCACATTCCTTGTTTATGTCTTAAAAGTAACACAAGAAGAATGCAGATTTTTAAAAATATTTCTTCAAATTTAAGTTAAAAAACTAAAAGTAGGGCTCATGAAATTGAAAATTGACATTTCGATTTACATCAGACTGTAAGTTAATGATGTGTGACTAGAAAATGTGTTTCCTTCCAGTAATAGTACATATATGTGCAGCATGGGAGTGCCGTCCATGCTTTATTTGACAGCTTACTCTAATCTATACAGCACTTTGTTGATCACTACCTGGAATTCCTGGTTTCTCTGAGCTGCTATGTCTGTTTATTGTCTCAGTGCTGAAAGACCACAGGCTTTTTTCCCGGTACATACTATGTACATTCCTCTGTCTGTCGTGAAAGTAAAGCAGTTAAGGTTCCAAAAAGCAGACCATTTCTGCTTGAAGGGTTTTTCTTGTTTCCATCGATTTTCACACTCAACTTGAGGTCTTTCATTTCAAAAAAGAAAGTGTAGCCAGATGACAGCAATGAAAGGACTCAGCAGTTCCTTCAGGTCTGAACACCTGAAGGAACTGGCTTATTTGTCCTTCCTCAGTGATACAGATATCTGCTGAAAGGTATGGCTTTGCACGTATACCTGATGCTGCAGTTATACCTGAGCTCAAATATGAGTTAGTACCATCTCTTACTGTGTGAGTAATGTTCTCGTGTGAATATTGGCAGAGTGAGAAAAGCTTTGATGACTGTACTTTCTCATTCCACACATGTCATTGTGATGAGGTGAAAATTCTTTCTTTTTTTAATTGTTTTTTTTTTGCTGACAAGCTTTTGTTCTGAGTACTGTTACTGATGATGTGTCTGTATGATTCAGAGCGAAAACAAAAATATTGTTAGTATGTGTTAGTGATTCAGTTCTTCCTTCACAAATGTGTTGGATTTTAAGGCTGATTCAGCTGATTCAGTCCAAAATGGGGCTGACTGTGTGTTTCAATCGAGGTCAAATCCTACCAGTGTGAAGCTGACATTTTATAGTGAAAGTCCTGAATTCAGAATTTCAAAGAAATTAGATTTGGCATATTATCTCCTGTAGTTTAAAGTTTTGGAAGAACAAAATGCATGGATATATGAAGTATTCGCTCTCTCCGGTTCTCTACAGCTAGAAAAAGAAAAGCATTTTGACCTTTTAATTTTTAGGTCTGATTTTAAATCCAGCCCTCAAACACTGATGATTTTGAGTTATCTATTTTCACTTCATTTTGTTCTCAACAAATTACACACCATATGTCATATTTTGTGATCCCTTAATTTCAGTTTGATTTGCAAATAGAAAACCTTTTGAGACACTGCCAAATAGAATATAAAACACTGCTGCATTACTCTGACTTTTTTCAGGTACAGTACCAGGGTGTTGGTAATGACAGTGTTTAAACCTTCACATCTAGAATATCCACTCTAACCAGCATTATTAATGCACATTTGGCCATGGCACCTTTAATATGCAGAACCAGTCAGCACCTTCTTTTCTTAGTGTAACCCAGGTAACCCTAACCCTGCGCGTGTGTGTGTGTGTGTGTGTGTGTGTGTGTGTGTGTGTGTGTGTGTGTGTGTGTGTGATAATACTTGTGGCTTATAGAGCATGTAAGGGTCATGCAGAGTCCCTAATTGAGCATCCACCCTGACAGCAGATCTATGATCTGCTTGGTTGAGCTAAAATATACTAAATATACATTTTATTTCACTTGGCATCTTAATTAATGAAAGTAATATCGTAAACACAATAATATAATCTTCCATTTATGATGTCAGGAAGTCGAAATGCAGTCATGGTTCTTCGCTGAAATTTTATCTGGATTTGATCTGACTCAAGCAGGAATCATATACTCATACAAAGTAATATATCATGTAAGTCAGCGTTCAAATACAGTCATATGAGGTCACAGTTAGTCATGTTACATTTACCCACATACTTTCATATTATCTTATTTAATTCTATTGGCAGCAATGTTGGACTGTTATTGTGTTACTGTGTGCATTAACTTGGTGGCCGCCGGGATTAAAGCCAAATAAAATACAATTTTTGACTGAATAAAATGTGGATTTTTCTGGATTTGAACAAATAAGATAAGAGAACTAAATGAAGCCAAACCGTTTTCAGTTTTCTTACTAATTTCTGTGGCAGATGAGCTCAACTTAATCGTAATCATGAGCTCAACTTAATCGTAACTAGGTAACTTGATAAAAAAGGTTGAACAGGATAAATAATGTTAGCAGGATAGGACAGATTTTCTCAGCTGTCATCTTAGAACTTTAGCTAGTATAGAGTCATTATTACTAACATGTCTAGTAGGCATCATTTATCAATATTTAGTATCTTTTGGTTTCCTTTGGAGTGAACACAGATTCTAACAGACCATCTTTTTGTCATTCATACACATAATGCTGCTGTAATAGAATTTGTTTAGTTAGATAGCAAACTGTGTCTGTGAGCATGCATTTGTCTTGTATATTAACACTGTTCATTAGACCTAGGAGACCATAGGAGCTTGATGTAGACTGAAGTTGGCGTACAAAACAAAAAACCCTGCTGATCAATATATATTGTATGAGAAAAGACAAAAGGACATCATCACAGAAATCAATTGCAAAAGAAATACACACATTTTTATTTTGCAAAAGAGATTTAAACTTTAATGACACAACCAAGTGATTAAATCAACGTTATAAAGAACAAAGTCTTAATTAAACATTGTACTTCCATAAATCTTTTCAGTGGACTTATGTTAATCCTACCAATACAGCGCTCATGTGGATTTAAGTCTTTTCTACTTCTGGCTGCGTGACTTTCTGTTCCGTGCTTTTTGGTTGTCAGCAGCTGAATCGGTCATAATCGACCGCTCAGTGTTCATGCTCTGTGTCTAAGCGCCTCTTTGGATGACAGAGTTAAAAAGAACTTGTTTTTCACTATAATGTAAAGGAGCTGGTTGGGTGGCAGTGCCAGTCTGTTCATATGAAAATTCATTTAGTAATGAATAATTACTTATTGTTTTTAAACTGCTCGGAAATTTTATTTCCTTGTGTCTGAATGCTTGTTCTGTGTAAATCTGTAATCATTTCAGTATCAACAACCTCAAATGGTACACGAATAGATTTTTTTGGAGAGGAAGTATTAAAGCAGTAAGCGGGGGGAAAGCCCAGTAACATGCTGTATGACATTCTAACAGGTGTAAACAGCTCATTCTGAGGTTATTTTTTTGTGTTGTCAAAGGTCATCTAACCTAACAGAATGCCACTGAGGCACAACGGAAGCTCAAGAACCTTCAAAGCTTTATTTTCTTTAGAAGGTTTTGTCATTATTATTAACCTTATTAGGTAACCTGTGCCTCAGGACTGAGGCAGCTTTTCTCACTTGTTTTTTTCTAAATTAAACTGATCACATCTGATGCAGTTATTTTTTTTTAAATCCATCTTTATTTTAAAATTTCTGTTCAGTTCATTTCATAAGTTCATTTAATTATTTAACTCATTTGTTACTTTAAACATAATCTGTTGCTACAAGGTACAAAGTCTAGCGTTTCAATACGCGTATTACATAAACATTACCATGCTGTGTGAACATATATATGCTACTACTTTTTGCATTGCTGTATTTGCTTCACCAACATACAGCTTATTAGTGGCAATACCGAAAAGAGAAAGAAGAGCATATTGCTGTAGGTCATTTGTTTATTCCTCCATTATTATATCCTCCCTTACTAAAATAGAGTCTGTCTATGATTTTTGGGATATATAAAATATACCATTCATTGTGTACATTTTTTCATACAGGAATGTCTTCTTTTTGGCTACTTTCAGAAAAAAATAGGTCAGCAAACCAAATGATTAGACAAATCAGAGGGTAACACCGTCGTTGCTGCTGCTGAGTTCAGCCAGTCAAATGTATATTACTCTTGGTTTGTCATGCCTGTAAGCAGTCAACACAACCAAACTGGGATGTCATAACTACAGAGAAAGAGACCTTCAGTGCTAAAGAGTCCATAATATTTCACTTTGACTTCTATGAAATAATTAGTTGTCTTAAAAATTATATTTTGATCAGGGAAACTAGAAAACTGTGAGCTATTACGTTTCATAAGTGACCTTTCCAAAACTGCTGATCAGTGTCACATAACTTAGACTAGGCTTAGACTTTGCTGCTGTGAAACGCTTCATAAACCATATTCTCTGTGTGATGGTAGTGTAAAAGGAAAGCGCAAAAGTATGTGAAGAAGAACCACCAATCTAAGAAGAATGTTAGATGTATGTGGAAAATAAATGTGGTTGAACATTACACTGCATTTTACATTTTCCAGCCAAATCGCCTATTTACTCAAGAGCTGTGAAACAGAAGAAGTCTGAATGACCATGGTCACCAGGTTCCACAGGTGGATTTTATAGCCATAATGCTACCAGTTATTTTACAGATGTATCTATAAAATAACTGGTTAGCCTGCTTTGAGCATTTTTGCCATTTTCAACTATGACTTTTATGTATCTGGATATGAGGAGTGAGGAGAAAATTCAGCCTTTCCCATATGGAAAAGAAATATATATATATATATATATATATATATATATATATATATATTAGGGGTGCAACGATACACAAAATTCACGGTTCGGTTCGGTTCGATACTTTGGTGTCACAGTTCGATATTTTTTCGATACAAAAAAATGTTCATGCCTTTTTAATTTGTCATTTATTAAAATTATAAATATATATTTTAACTCAAAAGTACAGTTTTTAAATTTAACCCTAACCCTTGTGCGTGTTTTTTATTTTGACAGCGAATGCGCACCTGCGGACCACTTATGTGCAGCCCTGGTTATTTAGCTCATCATATCGCAGCCACAGAAATTCTTTTGTCCATGAAACCATAAAGCTGCACTTTCTTTTTGCCTTATAGTCTGATTTGTCATAACTTCTCCGTTTTGTGGTAAGCTTTTCTTTGGCTGTCACTTCTTCACCCTGACCTGTCTTATTTGGCTCAGCAGAACTGAAATGCTTTTACACACGCACTCACATAAGCTCAGCGATTCTCTGCGCGATCAACCTCTCACATGTGTAAGCTGCGGGAGATTTCACTTGTCATGTTTGCATAGTAAGCTAACAATTAATAAGACGATGTCAGAGGAATTGGTGCACAAATTATCATCACTCACAGATCAGTGCTGTCGCTCTCTATACACAGTTCGCACGATTGCAAAGTGAAAGCAAAAAAACAAGCGCAAATTCAAACGCGACTTCAATATGTCACATATTGACAGTGGCTCACCGATGCCAATGACATAATTACCCAGCTACATTTCTGAAAGAATGCAAAAGCATTGACATATATTTTTCCTACAATAGCCCGACGGGCAGGGCAGAGATAGATTTTGGTAGCCCGACTGAAAAAAATTGCTAGCTCCAGGACGTCGGGCTAGCAATATTGCAAGCCCTGTATCTGATTGAGGAATCACTCATCTTTGGAAAAGAGAGTTTATTACAGAGAAATGGCTCTTTCCAAAATAAAAGCTATACTATCCGCTTCTTCTGGGCTATATTCTCAGCAGCATAAGGAGAATCATGTGCTAACAGCTGTCTAAATGACTCGGCTAAAGTTAGTAGCATGCTTGCTTTTTTTTGTCTGCTTCCACTTGTCTTTGCACTAGGATGATGTCGGCGTAAATGTGCACTCATATTCGTTGTGTTCCCACTAGTGCTTTCAGGTTAATCTCGTTGAAATGACCTTAACGCCACAACACGGCAAATCTCCGTTAACGAGCTACCGCCGATCGCTCCGTGCATGGGGCTAGACGGCCAACACGTTAACGAGCTAACTGCGCTAACACACTAGTTCACACCAATGTAATTGAGCATTGCATGGCACATCCAACATACTGTTTTACTTTAGTCCATGACTCGCTTACCTTCAGGGTCATACGTCACATGAAAACCAAAATAATTCCAAACGCCAGATCTGAATGAGGTTCAATTTGCCTGTTGCAAGTAGAGCTTAACTTCTGTCTCGCTAGCTTGCCCTGCGCTCTTCCTTCTGACTATGCTGTCTGTGTTGAGCGCTCAGTGGATCTGCGCTCGACAGTGCAGCCTAGGCGGAGTAGTCGAACACAGATTCACTGAGCGCTCAACACAGACAGCATCGTCAGAAGGAAAATTGATAAAATAAATTACAAATGTTGTATTGTTCGATACATATGCGTACCGAACCGAAAGCACTGTATCGAACGGTTCAATATCGATACGAATATCGTTGCACCCCTAATATATATATATATATATATATAAATCTTATAAAGTTTGTATCTGTCTTGTGTGAAGCTTGTATGAAAAGCATACAAGAGTGAAAACACGTATAAGATCCCTTGAAAAATTATATAATGAAACTTGTATGTTTTGGATACTTACTAAAACAATATATGAAAGTAATGAGAAAGTGGCCACTTTCATGAGTAAATCATATAAGTTTTTACTATTTCTTTTCCATATGGGTTCTCATTGTTTTTATACACACTATTATATCACAGAGCATTCTCACTCCCGAGGCGTAACATGTCGACGTTTTGTCACGTCCCGCGGCGTTCCTGGGGAACGCGAAAGGAGACCTTCGGCATTCTTATGGTACACGGCGGGTTATGGCTGGAATCCAGTGAATGACACTCCCGCGGTAATAGACGTTCCAGCCCTGTATTCCAGCCCTAAACCTAACCTTATCCCTAGCCCTAACCATAACCTTATTCCTGACCTTATCCAGGTCTTTAATGATGTTAAATAGCGTGTTTCTAAGCGATTTGAAGAAAAAGAGCAAACATGTGTAGATTCAGTCCAGACGGTTCTCATATGTCCTCTTTTTTCCGAGGTCGTCATTTAGGAACGTGTTGGGTAGCCGAAAACGTAATATGGTGACGATTTGTCACCTAGCGTAAAATGTTACGCTTTGGGAGTGAGAACGGGTTGCATATCACAACAGCACACTGAACTTTTCTCAGTCAGAAGTCTTGCTCTCTCACTTTCCTAATTGCTGTTAAGCATTGCATTAGTGTTTTCAATCAAATTGTTTCAAGTTTTTTCAGATACGTATGATAGTAACAAGCTGTCAGATTTACTTTCACAGCTATATATATAAATAAATTATATATATATATATATATATATATATATATATATATATATATATATATATATATATATATAGCAGCTAGCTCGTTAACGCGCTGACGAGGCCTGGGAGCTTGAGGGTCCAATATTGTTCCTGAGATCTGCTGGTGCCACTTGCCTAGCTTGGGGGTCACTGCACCGAGTGCACAGATTACCACTGGGACCACTGTTACCTTCACCCTCCAGATAATCTTGAGTTTTCTTTCTTCCTGATGTTGCTTTCATTTGGTATACTTGCATCTACCACTATGACCGTCCTCCTCTGCTTGTCTACCACTACAATGTCCAGGTGGTTAGCCATTAGCCGTTAGCCACCAGTTTGTCCGTCTGTATCTTAGCAGTTATCTTGCTCCCATTTCTGGAAATCTGGCCAAATTTATTAAACACCCCCAAAACATGACTATCCAGAGTTGGGACCAGGAAGCAGAGTTGCAGTCTTACAGCTTCTCTCCTCCGGCTATCCCCCCAAAACCTCATCTCTGTAGAGACTGTGTCAGCTCCCAAACAGACAAAAAAAAACAAACCCTAAAAACCAGCAAAAAATGACTTAAATATAAAAAAATCACAAAGAAAGAACAATACTGTATCCACATCTGAACCAAAGAGTAAAACAGTGAAATGGGGATTATTAAACATTAGGTCTCTCTCTTCTGCTAGTACATGACTTAATAATTGATCAACAAATCGATTTACTTACAGAAACCTGGTTACAGCAGGATGATTATATTAGATTAAATGAATCAACACCCCCGAGTTATTCTAATCATCAGAAACCTCGAAGCACAGGCTGAGGGGGCGGTGTGGCAGCAATTTTACACACCAGCCTATCAATCAACCAAAGACCCAGGCAGACTTTTAATTCATTTGAAAGCCTGGTGCTTAGCTTTGTCCACCCCAGCTGTAAAACTCAGAAACCAGTCTTGCTTGTTATCATCTATCGTCCACCTGACTCTTACAGAGTTTCTGTCTGATTTTTCAGACTTTTTATCTGATTTAGTGCTCAGTTCAGATGAAATAATTATTGTGGGTGATTTTAACATCCATGTAGATGCTAAAAATGACAGCCTCAATACAGGATTTAATCTCTTATTAGACTCAATTGGCTTCTCTCAAGATGTAAAAGAACCCACCCACCACTTTAACCACACTCTAGATCTTGTTTTAACATATGGAATAGAAACTGAACATTTAACAGTATTTCCTGAAAACCCTCTCCTGTCTGATCATTTCCTGATAACATTTACATTTACAATAATTGATTACACAGCAGTGGGGAGTAGACTTTATCACAGTAGATGTCTTTCTGAAAGTGCTGTAACTAAGTTTAAGAATATAATCCACCCACTGTTATCATCTTCAATGCCCTGTACCAACACAGAGCAGAGCAGCTACCTGAAGGTCGATCATCTTGTTAATAACTTTGCCTCCTCACTACGTACGACTCTGGATACTGTAGCCCCGTTGAAAAATAAGGCCTCAAATCAGAAGTACCTGACTCCGTGGTATAATTCTCAAACAAGTAGCCTAAAGCAGATAACTTGTAAGCTGGAGAGGAAATGATGTGTCACAAATTTAGATCATCATTTAGCCTGGAGAAATAGTTTGTTGCTTTATAAGAAAGCCCTCCGCAAAGCCAGAACATCTTACTATTCGTCACTGATTGAAGAAAATAAGAACAACCCCAGGTTTCTCTTCAGCACTGTAGCCAGGCTGACAAAAAGTCAGAGCTCTATTGAGCCAACCATCCCTTTAACGTTAACTAGTAATGACTTCATGAATTTATTTACAAATAAAATTTTAACCATTAGAGAAAAAATTACCAATAATCATCCCACAGATGTAATATTACCTACAGCTACTTTCAGAACCATTGATATTCATTTAGACTCTTTTTCTCCAATTGATCTTTCTGAGTTCACTTCAATAATTACTTCCTCCAAACCATCAACATGTCTTTTAGACCCCATTCTTACAAAACTGTTCAAAGAAGTCCTGCCATTAATTGATGCTTCAATCTTAAATATGCTGCTAGACCTCAGTGCAGCGTTTGATACTGTTGACCATAATATCCTATTAGAGCGATTGGAGCACGCTGTAGGTATTACAGGTACTGCGCTGCAGTGGTTTGTATCATATCTATCTAATTTTTGCATGTAAATGGAGAGTCCTCTTCACACACTGAGGTCAATTATGGAGTTCCACAGGGTTCGGTGCTAGGATCAATTCTGTTTACATTATACATGCTTCCCTTAGACAGTATCATTAGAAGACATAGCATACATTTTCACTGCTATGCAGATGACACCCAGCTCTATCTGTCTATGAAGCCAGATAACACACACCAATTAGTTAAACTGCAGGAATGTCTTAAAGACATAAAGACCTGGATGGCTGCTAACTTTCTGCTTCTTAATTCAGATCAAACTGAGGTTATTGTACTCGGCCCTGAAAATCTTAGAAATATGGTATCTAACCAGATTCTTACTCTGGATGGCATTGCTTTGGCCTCCAGTAATGCTGTGTATTTCTTCAAAAAAGTAACTGAGTTTTGTAAACAACAAAGGTATATGCAGCTATTTATCTAAAAATGCAGCCAAGGCTTCTTCTTTTTTTTAAATAAACATTTAAAACTATTTACAATCAGGTGTTCTGCATCAAATAAGATGCCACACAAATTATTTGTGCCACTCCAAAAAATAATTTTTGTCCACTATAAGACAGCGGACCCCACAGACCGGTACGGAATTGTTTGTTACCGGGCCACAAGAGTTGAGGCTCCGATGTGAAATTCAGGGTTTTTATTGTTTTTAGCGTTATTTTTTTTTTTATATATCATTTTAATCATTAACTTGGTGTCTCTCGTTCTTTTCCCGTGTGTTTTCTTTTTTTATTTGGTACCAGTACTGGTTTTATTTTGTTGTATTCATCCGCGACACCTTAAAGGCCAATCCGTGAAAATACTATCGGACATAAATCGGTCAATGGTGCAAAAAAGGTTGGGGACCACTGCTATAAGATGAAGGAGCACATCAGAGTTTACTTTATAACCTGCCTTTGGTGGCTTTTTGGCAGCAACTGTGACATTCAGCAGTCGCCTCATTGTTCTGACACTACACACTAACTACACAACACACTAACTTTAGCATTCAGTCTCCATGAATCTGCAAACAGAGACACTCTCCAAGAAACTGTCTGACTGCCTCTTTCTCTGTCAGCTTATGTTTCTGCTTCAAATGGTTATGTGTTCTACTCCGAGCCAAAACTCTGTTTATAGCAAAGTCTGTGTTTGTGCAGATCAGAGATCTTCCACCACTAGAGCCTGTATTGGCTTGAAATACTGCCCCCTTCTGGCAGCATTTCATGTGACAGCAGAGATCCAGGGCATCTCTCCTGTTTTATCTCTCTCCATTGCTTCTCCAATGCATTCAGTGGCTTCCTCATAAACTGACATTTACAATAATGAATTATACAGCAGTGGGGAGTAGACTTCATCACAGTAGATACATTTCTGAAAGTGCTGTAACTAAGTTTAAGAATAAAATTCTCCCACTGTTAGCATCTTCAATGCCCTGTACCAACACAGAGCAGAGCAGCTACCTGAATGCTACTCCAACAGAGGTCAATTATCTTGTTAATAATTTCACCTCCTCACTACGAACGACTCTGGATACTGTAGCTCCTCTGAAAAATAAAGCCTCTAATCAGAAGTACTTGACTCCATGGTATAACTCTCAAACGTGGACCTTAAAGCAGATAACTCGTAAGCTGGAGAGGAAATGGCTTATCACAAAAGAGATAGAAGATCATCATTTAACCTGGAGAAATAGTTTGTTGCTTCACTGATTAAAGAAAATAAGAACAACCCTAGGTTTCTCTTCAGCACTGTAGCCAGGCTGACAAACAGTCAGAGCTCTGCTGAGCCAACCATTCCTTTAACATTAACGAGTAATGGCTTCATGAAGTTCTTCACAAATAAATTTTAACTATTAGACCAATTATATATGCTTCCCTTTGGCAGTATCGTCAGAAGACATACCATACATTTTCACTGCTATGCAGATGACACCCAACTCTATCTATCCATAAAGCCAGATAACACACACCAATTAGTTAAACTGCAGGAATGTTATACAGAAATAAAGACGTGGATGACCTCTAATTTTCTGGTTCTGGACAATAAACAGTACATTGCACAACAACTGAAACCAGCCCAATGAATGAACAGTGAACTGTGTCAGGGAACCCCCGATTTGATTTTCACCCAGGTGTCATTAACATATCTGAACCAATGACTTGGTGGTATTCCAGGGTAGGATAACAAAGCCCTCTTTTCCGCTTCTTCCACTTACAAGTCGGCCACAATGGTTGATATTGGGGAACCCATGGCACACCCATGTTTCTGTCTAATAACTTGTATGTGAAATTAGTGGAATTAAGACACAGTTCCTTCAAAATGTAAAAGAACCCACCCACCACTTTATTAACACTCTTGTCCTGACATACTGAATACAAACAGAATATTTAACAGTATTTTCTGAAAACCTTTTTTATTTGATCATGTCTTAGAAACATTTCACTTTACAATAATGAATTACACAGAAGTGGGGAATAGATATCATCACAGTAGATTTCTTTCCATAAGGGATATAACCATAGCTGGACTGGCCATCGAGCATACCGGGTATTTGCCCAGTGGGCCGATGGTGATTCTTCATTTTTATGGGCCGATGGGTTTTGTTTTGTTTGTTTGTTTTGTAACAGTATAAACAATGAAAGGTGGTGGATTGGCCAGATGCTGGCCGGTGTGTAAAAATAACTCAGTTGTTTGGTGGTGGCTATGGTGGAGCTTTCACAGAGGCCAGCAGGTGGATGAGGAAAAGGGAAGGCAGGAGGAGGAGAGACCCGAGGCGGCCGCCGGTCCGAGTGTCAGGTGAACTGAACTTCAGGTAAGAAGTTATGACCTGCAGTCTATCTGGGTCAGATATAAACCAAGTTTAGTTGTAGCTATTTTCGTTGTGCTAACTTTTTACAATCAGTTACAATAACTCGTACTGCATACTAGCTAGCATGTCTGGGCGGGTGCTATGATGTTACTGATAGTGAACTATATTTTATTCATAAGGTTAGTTATTAGAGTTGCCAACCATCCCATAAAAAACGGAATCGTCCCGCATTCAGAGAAAATATTACGCGCTTTGTATTGTGTCCCGTACTTCAGCTAGAATGGAAAAAGACACAAAGCTGGAGTTATTCGGCTTCTGTACGCTGTCAGCTGCCTCTTCTTTGCTCATTCTTTCCCCCTCTCTCTCTCCTGTTGCTACTTCAATCATGAAACTGATCAATGATCAGCTGATCGGCTTTTCTCTCTTGTTTGTTTATCGCCCACTTTGCGCCAGAAAGAGGAAACCGGCCAATTTTTTGTCCCAGTCCAGCCCTGGATACAACTAAGTTTAAAGATATAATTTATCCACTGTTGTCTTCTTCAACGCCCTGTGCAAACACAGTGCAGAGCAATGACCTGAACACTACTCCACAGGTCGGTTACACTGTTAATAATTTTATTTCGTCACTACCTAAAACTCTGGATACTGTAGCTCCTCTGAAAAAGAAAGCCTTAAAATTAGAAGTACTCGACTCCCTGGTATAACTTTCAAATACACATCTTAAAGCAGATTGTCATAATCCTGGGCCATGTTGGCCCAGCATTCTTAGTTTCATGTATTTTTGTATTTTGTTCCTTATTTGACTTCCCCTTGTGACTTTTACCCCCTGTGTGCCCCTCTGTGTATCTGTGAGCCCTTGTTTCCCCTTGTGTTTTATTCCATGTTTTCCCCAGCCCGTTATGTCTGTGCTCTCCCCGTGCTCCCTCTCTCCTCCTGTCTGCGCCTCTGTGTACTTCCTGTTTTACTTTGACAGTCTCCCGTCAGTATGCGTCATGTTGTGTTGCTCCTGCCCTGTCTCGTTACGATTATCTGTGTCAGCTGTGTTCCCCGTGTGCTCCCACCTTCCTCGTTAAACCTCTGTGTATTTATGTCCGCGTCTCCCTCTGTTCAGTGTCGCATTCTCCTCATTCATGGCTGTGTGTTTCTCTGTGTGCTAGTGTATTGCTTCCCAGTGTAGTTTCTTATCAGTTTGTTTCGCTGTTTCCCTCCAGCAATAAAGCTGTGTTTTGAGTTCATTCCTGCCTCTGTGAGCTTGCGTTTGGGTCCACTTCCTGCCTGCCACACAGCCGAATCATGACACAGATAACTCGTAAGCTGGAGAGAAAATAGCATCTCATTAACTTAGAAGATCATCATTTAACCTGGAAAAATTGTTTGTTGGTTTGAAAAAAAAATTAAAAGACCTGCATGAACCTGGAACATCTTACTATTCATCACTAATTAAACAAAATAAGAACAACCCTAGGATTGTCTTTACCACTGCAGTCAGGCCGACAAAAAGTCAGAGCTCTGTTGAGTCAACCATTCCTTTAACCTTAACTAGCAATGACTTCATGAAGTTCTTCACAAATAATTTTTAACTATTAGAAAAAAATGCTCATAACCATCTCACAAATGTAGTATTATGTACAGCTTATTTCAAAACACAGACTGGAATATGTTCACCCACACAGACCTGGACCAGTACGCCTCATCTGTACTGGATTACATCTCCAAAACCACAGACAGTGTCACCACCCAGAAACGGATCACCATGTACCCCAACCAGAAGCCTTGGATGAACCGGGATGTTCGTCTCCTCCTGAAGGCCCGCAACACTGCCTTTAGGTCAGGAGATGCACACGCCTACAGTACAGCCAGGGCTAATCTAAAGAAGGGCATCAAAAAAGCCAAACACCATTACAAAAAGAAGGTAGAAGAACACTTCTCCAACTCCAACCCCCGACGCATGTGGCAAGGACTCCAGACCATCACAGACTACAGGACCACCAAACCCTCCCCCGCATCCTCTGATGTCTCCTTCCTCAACGAGCTCAACAACTTTTATGCTCGTTTTGAGCGAGGGAACCCCACAACCACAACCAAAGCAGACATGACGCCAGACCACAACCTATGACTCTCTCCCCCACCGATGTAGGAGCGGTGCTGAGCAGGATCAATGTCCACAAGGCTGCAGGCCCTGATGGCATCCCCGGGCGTGTTCTCAGAGCGTGTTCTGGGGAGCTTGCAGGAGTGCTCACAGACATATTCAATCTGTCCTTGGCCCACGCTGTGGTACCGGCCTGCTTCAAATCCACCTCCATCGTCCCGATACCCAAAAACTCCAACCCATCTTGCCTCAATGATTACCGCCCAGTAGCACTCACCCCCATCATCACTAAGTGCTTAGAGCAGCTGGTCCTAGCACACTTCAAATCCTGTCTCCCCCCCACCCTGGACCCCCACCAATTCGCATACCGCCGGAACAGGAGCACAGAGGATGCAGTCTCCATCGCAATGCACTCTGTCCTCTCACACCTGGACAACAACAACACCTACGCCAGAATGCTGTTTATAGACTTCAGTTCAGCATTCAATACAATCCACCCCTCACAACTCATCAGGAAACTGACAGACCTGGGTATCAGTTCCCTCATCTGCAAATGGTTACTGGACTTCCTGACCAACCGCCCCCAACATGTCCGGCTGGATAACCGCTGCTCATCTACCATCAAAATGAACACCGGTGTACCACAAGGCTGTGTGATGAGCCCTTTCCTCTACTCCCTCTTCACCCACGACTGCAGACCTGCTGGTGGTTCTAACACCATCATTAAGTTTGCAGATGACACCACGGTGATTGGCCTCATCAGTGACAACGATGAGGCCGCCTACAGGGAGGAGGTGGATCGTCTGGCTGAGTGGTGCGACAGAAACAACCTGCTGCTTAACACCGAGAAGACCAAGGAGCTCATCGTGGACTACAGGAGGAATGCTGACCCACATCCACCCATCCACATTAAGGGGACGGCTGTGGAGCGTGTGAGCAGCTTCAAGTTCCTGGGAGTCCACATCTCCGAGGATCTCACCTGGACGACCAACTGCTCCAAGCTGGTCAAGAAGGCTCACCAGCGCCTCTTCTTCTTGAGGACTCTGAGGAAGAACCACCTGTCCTCAGACATCCTGGTGAACTTCTATCGCTGCACCATCGAGAGCATCCTGACCAACTGTATAACAGTCTGGTACGGGAACTGCTCTGCCTCGGACCGGAAGGCGTTGCAGAGGGTCGTGAAAACTGCCCAGCGCATCGCCGGAGCACCACTTCCTGCCATAAAAGACATCTACAGGAAGCGGTGTCTGAAAAGGGCTGGGAAAATCATCAAAGACCCCAGTCACCCATCACATGGACTCTTCACCCTCCTGCCCTCTGGGAGGCGCCACAGGAGCCTCCGGACTAAGACCACCAGGTACCGGAACAGCTTCTTCCCCACAGCTGTCAGACTCCTGAACTCTGCCTCCTGACATCTGACCCACGTTAAACTCATGGACTGAACATACACACACCCACAATGGACAACTGTACCCTCAAACACAATAATAACATGGACTGAACCACCACTCACAACCACTAGCACTTTATATAGCCTCTGTAGAAACTATCTACACCCTCACTTATCTTAACTGCACTACTGTATAGCTCTGTGTAAATAATCATTCTGTACATTCGATAATCTTTAATCCTACAACTGTTTACAACTTGCATAGTTCCCATTTCTGTATAGCTGTATATCCCAGATTCTGTAAAGTTATTTATTTCATATTCTGTATAGTTTTTTCATATTTATATCCTGTTCATATCCTGTACATAGCTTGTACTCACTACAGCCTGTACATACTTATAGTTATAGAATATTCACAACATACTTCATACCGTGTACATTATAACATACCATAATAGACCCATTTCTGTAATATACTCACATATCTATATTATTGCTAATATATATTGTAATATATCTATATCACTAAAGCACTTCTGGATGGATGCAAACTGCATTTCGTTGCCCTGTACCTGTGCATGTGCAAAGACAATAAAGTTGAATTCTATTCTATTCTATTCTATTCTATATTTATCTAGAATCTTTTCTCCCTTATTGAGTTAACTTCAGTAATTACTTACTCAAACCGTCAGAATGTATTTCCTGCAGGAAGAGCAATCTTGTTCTTACAGTAGATTTTTCATTTTAAATATTTTAAGGACAAACATTGCAAATTTAAATGTAGTAATGTTATATTGGAGCATCATTATGACACTATTATGAGATTATTAATAGAAGTGACGCCATTACTTTATTAAGTGCTACTCTGCTATGTGGAATCATAATAAGATACGATCTGCAATTACGGTATATTGTAAAAATACATGAGATTTCATGTCAATTTTAAGCTTCATCAAAAGGATTTGATTTAGTGTGTCGTTTTCTTTAGATTAATTGTGAAAAAATGCATTTATTCATTTTTACTCTTTACAGATGAAAAGTAGCACTCATATGATGTTAGTTTAAATACAATGGGGGGAAGGGTGCCCTCATCCCCGTGCTTCAGATCGGCCCTGTCCGTGGAACTAACGGGATTAAAATCACTGATACCAGGAGGAGTTGCCTGTTTTGGTGCTCATTACCGAAGCTGGGCCCACAGAAGCTGTCCTTTGCATACTGCATTTCCATCTGCCAGTTCACGGCCGGAGATATTTCCATCTATGCTGTAATCCCACGTATGCTCCTGTTTATCATGCCTGGGTACTGACAGGCTGCGGGACACAATGAGGACTGGTATCCGTGTCATCGCGCAGCCTGGAGCTGTCTGGCCTCAGCACGTTAGCAAGCTAACCAATTTTTTCTAAGCAGAAGCCCTGCATTGCTTCGACATGCTAAAGGATTTCATGAACAACACACGGGAGGTTTCCTCCGACTTGACTGGAATACTGCGCACGGAAGTGCAGCGAGGAATCGTCAAGGTTTCCGACGACCGCAAGAAGCAGAGGATCCACAGGGCGTCTGTTGCTGTCTGACAGCCCCTACCAAACATGGCTTTACGGCTGCTTTTACAGGATATTACTGCCTCAGATTTCTAACATATAAACAGGAGATACGAGTTGACAGCATACGCATCATAAAGTGTTTGAATGGCGGCGTACACACTGTGTGCTGTGAATGGGACTAGGCGCTTACTGGCCACCGGCACAGGTTGTGTGAAAAGCACCGAGATATGACATGCACAAGAAAAAAGAGGAAAGCTGCTTTTGCTTCTTTAAACCTTTTGATTTTTAAAGGTAGTGTGCAACACTTTTTTTTTAATACAGATTTGGTCCACCGGCAACGTTACCTATGCTTCTGTTTTTAGGCTAGAAGCCAGGTGCATCACCGTATTTCATGTAGACTGCAACAGACGTCTGGACAAGCAACCCACGGCAGGTAAGGAGCTCAGTATGACTGCCATTTAATATTGCCTACACAAAATGTCACACTTTCTGCTTCTGTGTGCCTGTATATTTATCTGAGTGCAGTAAGCTCTTGCTGGCATTTTTCTAGCATCCTCTAGGCCCAGACAATTGTAGCTTGCTAAGACTGTTGCCCTTTGTCTGCCCCAGCCTCTACAGGGTGAGCACCAAATGAGGGCCTCTGAATGTAGAACAAATCAGAATGTTGAAGCATGCCTCAGAGCAGCATAAATGATGTTGATGATAAATAATACAGGATTTCCAGCAGCTATACAACCTTGATCAGCACTGGGACTGCCAACTTATTTAGTATCATTTGATGTTTGGGCCATTCACAGAACACAGAACAAACTCCTGGGGGCATATAGACAACACTGTTTCAGGTTTTGAGACAGCCACCCTCCTTAAGGCTGGACTGTAGCACCCGGTGGCCCCCATGTCCTCAATAGACCTGTAGACTCCATGTAGGGAAGCCTGATGCTGGGTGCAGCTGTCAGAAACCAACAATGTACATCTCATCCAGTGAGCTTTGTCGCCTCCTCCCACCGATGTAAAGCTAGAGGTACTGGGTTGCTGTTGCTACCCAGTTCCTGACAGTGACTCTGCCCTCCGCCGCCAACCAACTTTCAGCTTGACAAAGCCCCTCCTTTAAGATGCACAGCCTCTCTCACAGAATTCACCACAGCTCCCAGCCTGTGGCTTAGCAGGGCTTCAATTCGTGTTGACAGTGTGCTCTTAGCTCTGTATTTTTGTAAATCCTATCAAATTAACTTCAACATAAATCCTAAAACGTCAGCAAGAGAATTCCTTCGGTAATGTGTGTTTTCCGATGGTTGTCAAATTGCTGTTTTAAACTGTCATCTCAGTGCTAAATTAGAAACATCCAGTTAAACAGTTAAACTCATAAGGAACAGTTATTCCTGCCACTTAGTGAAGCCAGGGATTTGAAACTCTGCTCTAATCCTCTTCTACCAAATAAACAGGGAAGAGCAGCATTGCTTTTTCACTTTTTGATATAGTCTTGAACAAAGCTAAAGTTTGAAGTGTCGGGATGTTTTGTTTTTACAAAGTGGGTTTGGGATTGAATTTGCTAATACAAGTTTAAATGTAGTGTCATCAATGACGGTTAGCCTTCCCGAAGCAGAAATAAAATGTGCTGAAATTAAGTCACCACTGTAATGCAGTGCTCTGGTTTCTCTGCATTGAAGAGTTATCATTTAAACCACAAAGTGATATTTTAGTTTGACATATCCACAAAACTGTATTTAAGAGTGTTCTGGTCTTCTTTCCGTGTGGTCGTGGTAGCACTGTTCTTTTTGAGAACAAAGCTTTTTTTCTTGCAGCCGTGGTATGGATGCCATTCTTGTTCAGTGTTCTTCTCTTACTCTTCTTCTCATCAAACTGAGGTTATTGTACTCGGCCCTGTTTACTGTTTGACATTTATTCAGCTGTGTGAAACCCCGGAAGAACCCTCCAGAGCAGTGGTGGTCCTAGCCTGTTTGGCGCCCTGGGCCCCCCCACCCCACCCACACACACACACACACACACAGACAAAACATATTAAGGATTGTACATTAACATAAAACTGTTGTACACACACACATATAAAGACAGAGAGAGTATGCATAGTATGCAAACGGCTACAAAACAGCCATGATAATTCGTAATACAATGAGAACAGGACAAATCAACAATTGACAATGACTAATTAATATTAAAATCTGTAACATAATGTATTGTTTGGAGTTAAGTCTGTTACTGTTGCTATTTTTACCATTTCTTCTTGGAGCAACTGTAACACACATAATTTCCTTAGGGATTAATAAAGTATTCTTATTCTGATTGTTTCAGGATACATGACCTGCCATTATCCAATGACACATCTGCTTACCTGTATCTTTTTCTCGTTTCTCTTCCTCTTCTTTTCTCTTTTTTCTAAACTGAGGACCTGATGGCTTTGAACTTTTCTTGTCCATCTTCCATTGGTTTTAATTTTGCACTCTAGTATGAACAGCCATCCCTCAACCCGAGGATCACCACAACATAATCTAACACACCTACACCTTAGTTCACAGATTCACTTTGTCTAAGGTGCATTTCTGAGATTTCACACAGCCCAGGATTCAAATCATGAATACATAATGGGCTTGGATTTACAACATTATAAATGAAATGTGCTCTATTTGGAAGCAGCCGGCCCCTCCCCTTTCGACGGGTTGTGTGTGAGACTTTAAATCAACAAACTGTAAATTTGAAATTGTTATTGATCCCTTTACCCCTAGTCCTAAAGTGTATATTTATTTTCTTACTCTTCTTATATATATTGTTTGTTTACTTGCACTGTTGTAACTGGAGCCTCGTCGTCTCGTCTCTCTATACAGGGAGTGCAGAATTATTAGGCAAGTTGTATTTTTGAGGAATAATTTTATTATTGAACAACAACCATGTTCTCAATGAACCCAAAAAACTCATTAATATCAAAGCTGAATGTTTTTGGAAGTAGTTTTTAGTTTGTTTTTAGTTTTAGCTATTTTAGGGGGATATCTGTGTGTGCAGGTGACTATTACTGTGCATAATTATTAGGCAACTTAACAAAAAACAAATATATACCCATTTCAATTATTTATTTTTACCAGTGACACCAATATAACATCTCCACATTCACAAATATACATTTCTGACATTCAAAAACAAAACAAAAACAAATCAGCGACCAATATAGCCACCTTTCTTTGCAAGGACACTCAAAAGCCTGCCATCCATGGATTCTGTCAGTGTTTTGATCTGTTCACCATCAACATTGCGTGCAGCAGCAACCACAGCCTCCCAGACACTGTTCAGAGAGGTGTACTGTTTTCCCTCCTTGTAAATCTCACATTTGATGATGGACCGCAGGTTCTCAATGGGGTTCAGATCAGGTGAACAAGGTGGCCATGTCATTAGTTTTTCTTCTTTTATACCCTTTCTTGCCAGCCACGCTGTGGAGTACTTGGACGCGTGTGATGGAGCATTGTCCTGCATGAAAATCATGTTTTACTTGAAGGATGCAGACTTCTTCCTGTACCACTGCTTGAAGAAGGTGTCTTCCAGAAACTGGCAGTAGGACTGGGAGTTGAGCTTGACTCCATCCTCAACCCGAAAAGGCCCCACAAGCTCATCTTTGATGATACCAGCCCAAACCAGTACTCCACCTCCACCTTGCTGGCGTCTGAGTCGGACTGGAGCTCTCTGCCCTTTACCAATCCAGCCACGGGCCCATCCATCTGGCCCATCAAGACTCACTCTCATTTCATCAGTCCATAAAACCTTAGAAAAATCAGTCTTGAGATATTTCTTGGCCCAGTCTTGACGTTTCAGTTTGTGTGTCTTGTTCAGTGGTGGTCGTCTTTCAGCCTTTCTTACCTTGGCCACGTCTCTGAGTATTGCACACCTTGTGCTTTTGGGCACTCCAGTGATGTTGCAGCTCTGAAATATGGCCAAACTGGTGGCAAGTGGCATCTTGGCAGCTGCACGCTTGACTTTTCTCAGTTCATGGGCAGTTATTTTGCACCTTGGTTTTTCCACACGCTTCTTGCGACCCTGTTGACTATTTTGAATGAAACGCTTGATTGTTCGATGATCACGCTTCAGAAGCTTTGCAATTTTGAGACTGCTGCATCCCTCTGCAAGATATCTCACTATTTTTGACTTTTCTGAGCCTGTCAAGTCCTTCTTTTGACCCATTTTACCAAAGGAAAGGACGTTGCCTAATAATTATGCACACCTGATATAGGGTGTTGATGTCATTAGACCACACCCCTTCTCATTACAGAGATGCACATCACCTAATATGCTTAATTGGTAGTAGGCTTTCAAGCCTATACAGCTTGGAGTAAGACAGCATGCATGAAGAGGATGATGTGGACAAAATACTCATTTGCCTAATAATTCTGCACTCCCTGTATACTGTACTGTAGCGGAGATGACAATAAAGTTTACTTTGACTTCAGCAGCAAGCAGGTGCACCGAGGGCTCTCGCGCTCACTTTTCGTGTATAGAATTTCAAAAAAACATCGGTGCAAATTATAAGTCTGTATCATGATGTCTGGTGTTTTCGTGTTTGTTGGTTTGTTTTTATTTTGTTTTATTTTGCGAGTTGGTTATTAGACGCTGCTCCAGCCGGTCAGTGAATCCCCCGCCACCCCGCCCTCTCCTTTCTGCGCCGCAAGCAGCAGGCGCACCTCGCAAACGAAGGGCACCCTTACTCCCAGCAAATGGGCAATAGAAAACCGATCGGTGCCTATGCCATTCCCAATATGCGCTGGCTGGCGTCGGGGCAGCATGAGCACGATCTTTTTTTTTTTTTTTTTTTTTTTTGCCAATGCCCGTGATGCCGCCCCACGAAAAAAATTGAAAACGATGTGCTGGGAATTTGCTGATTTCCCCGGCTCAGATATTTGAAGTTTAAAGTCTGAAAATATGTTAAAAGTTTATTTTGCAACCCAGAAAGAGTAATAAGAGTAATATTAAAACTAAGTAGCTGCAGTAGTAGTAGCCATTGTTGGAAACTGGAATTGGCTGGGCCAGTCTGGGATATGGTTTTTCAGTTTTGTTGTCCGGGTGGAAATTCATGAGAAATTCGGGAGAATGGTGGCTCCAGGAGATTTTCGGGAGGGGCACTGAAATTTGGGATTCTCCCGGAAAATCGGGAGGGTTGGCATGTATGCCTCTATACCGTGACCTTAAGATTATGCTTAAAACCCCCAAAAGTTGATTCTGTTCATCTGGACATAGCGTTTTCAATGTGAGAAACCTTTCATCACTCATCCAGCCTCAGCTGACTGCAGGTTTCCGCAACCTTACAAAGAGTACATAATGGCTGAAAGTAGCACCACTGGCGAACAATGGGCTGTGAGGTCAGTTTCTTGATCAATAATGTGCAAATTGTCATGACCATTGATGAAAGACCACTGATCAATGGCCATGAGTACCATTCACAGAGAGTTTGGGAATGGCTGCAAAGATGGTCCCCTCTTCTATAGCCACTAGATCACGACCAAACCATGAGAGATCCAGGCTTTTAAACATGAACACTGATAAGGTGGATGGTCTCTCTCCTTTTTAACCCAGGGTCCATGTTTTCCAGCAAGAACCCAGGAACAGTTTTCCACATTGCCTCTGTCCTTTTGCATAAAGAAGGCAACAGCATTTCTGTAGCCTATTCACATGTGACTTCTTTGCATGGCGAAGCTTTAACCTGCATTTGTGGATACCACAGCAACCTGTGCTCATAGACTGTGATTTCTGGCAGTGTTCCTGAGCACAGTGATGTCCACGATAGAGTGATGTCTGTTTTTAATACAGTGCTGCCCGAGGGTCTGATGATTACAGACATTTGTCCAGATTCTCTGAATCCTTAGACAATATTTTGTTCCGCTTTTTCACCTTTTCATTTTCATTATTATAGTTAGTTTCCTAATTGCAGAAGATAATAACATAAACTTTATAGGGCTGAACATCACACAGGGTATCAGAAGTATGAAGACACTGTGACGATCAGAGTTAGTATAAGCCTGTACACTCTGAGTAGTTTTATTGCTTTTTATTATTTGATCATGTTTCTCTTTAGTGTTTAGTAGTAGATCTTTTTCAGAATTTCAGTGTAGATGTTAAAATATAAATACAGCTTATTCACAGTGTTTAGTTATCCCTAGTCAAAAATAAAGGTTGTGAAATTTGACCAAACTGATAAAGATATTATGTATATTTTTATTTCAATTCAATTAGTTTTACATGTCCCAATCCAGCTAGCACTGGTTTGTTTCATAACTGTTATTATCGTTTTTAAAATGATTTTTCACACCTTGTGTTCAGTGTCATGTACCTAAAATTTAACCAAAAAATTAAACAAGTGTCACAGCAAATATTTGCCACTAAAATTCAGTAAAAGGAATAAAAGGGAGGGGATTTCACTTCAATTCTTAAATTAAAAAAATATTTTTTTTAAAATTGACTCTTAAGGGGTCAGGTGAGATTTTATTCCTCAAATTTGGTTGATTATATATGAAATGGCCCAATCGTCATGATTTTCAGTACTCATTTGTAGACTAACACGTGAAAACTCCGGGCGAAGTCATGTTGAACATTTCTGAATTATGTTTTAAGTATGTTTTTGACGTTGCCACCAAAAATGCGGTTTCTGCGTTAGAGAAAAAGAAGCCATGTGTTGTTTTGTCCTTTTAATCTGTGCTAGTAATACATGAGTGACTGAAATGATTTTTAATTTCTGATGAAGAGCCATCAAACGCCTAATTCTTGATCTCCTCTGGTTGTTTTCAGGACCCGTGTGAGGATTAAGAGGCAAGAGGAGAGGTCACAACAACGAAGGGACTTTGCTCGAAATGGAGCAATGTGGGGAGGTGGTGGTGGAGTGGTGACTTTGTTGTCCAAAAAAAAGGTGTTATGGGTGGGGGGGCATTTGGGATGGCAAATGGAAATGAGAGCAGTGAAGGGCCTGTGGGGCCAATGGCAGCAGTGGTGGCTACTGCAGAAGGCATGGTAGCAGACAGTTCATCCTCCGTTATCTCTACGTATATTAAACTGGTGCTACTTGGGCTGATCATATGCATTAGTCTGGTGGGGAACTTGGTGGTTTCTCTGCTTGTACTCCGGGACCAGGCTCTGCATAAGGCACCTTACTATTTCCTCCTGGATCTGTGCCTGGCAGACAGCATTCGCTCAGCTATCTGCTTCCCCTTTGTGCTGGTGTCTATAAAAAATGGCTCAGCGTGGACCTACAGTGTGCTCAGCTGCAAGGTGGTAGCCTTCATGGCAGTGCTCTTCTGCTTCCATGCTGCCTTCATGCTCTTCTGCATCAGTGTAACACGCTACATGGCCATTGCACACCACCGTTTTTACTCGAAGCGCATGACATTCTGGACATGTGTGGCGGTAGTGTGCATGGTATGGACGCTATCTGTGGCAATGGCATTCCCGCCTGTTTTTGATGTGGGCACCTATAAATTCATTCGTGAGGAGGACCAGTGCATTTTTGAGCATCGCTACTTCAAGGCTAATGACACACTGGGCTTCATGCTAATGCTTGCTGTACTCATTCTAGCCACACATGTCGTCTACATGAAGTTACTTCTCTTTGAGTACAAGCACCGCAAGATGAAGCCAGTCCAGATGGTGCCAGCTATCAGTCAGAATTGGACCTTTCATGGGCCAGGAGCTACAGGCCAAGCAGCTGCTAACTGGATTGCGGGTTTTGGTAGGGGCCCGATGCCACCCACTCTGCTGGGAATACGGCAAAACTTGCACAACCAGAACCGGCGACTCTTAGGCATGGAGGAGTTTAAAGCAGAGAAGCAGCTTGGCAGGATGTTCTATGTGATCACATTACTGTTCCTGGTGCTCTGGTCTCCCTACATAGTAGCTTGCTACTGGAGGGTGTTTGTCAAGGCTTGCACAATACCACACCGGTACCTCTCCACCACTGTGTGGATGAGTTTTGCCCAAGCAGGGGTCAATCCTATCGTCTGCTTCTTCCTTAATAAAGACTTGAAGAAAGGGCTCCTTTCCCACCTACCAGCCTGCTGCAGGACTAAACCTCATCTGCCACGAGAGCCTTACTGTGTCATGTAACTAGAGATGATGAAGAAAAAAAACAATGGGCAGCCTACAGATGTATTGTATATTGTGCTTGAGTTATTGTGGCATTTGATGCAATGGAAGGTATTTTTAAGCAGTGAGTGGCAACTTGTGAGTGTAGTGTTAAAACACTGGAATGGTAAGCATGTATTTCCATCTGTCAACCAATTTTCACTCTAAATTCAACAGCATACATGAGGTCAGATCTTGACTTTCGATAACAGGAGAAACATACATGTAAATAATATGCAGTCACTGGGAAAACCAAGACAGACAAATAAACTAAGCTTAAGATTTAAAAAAAAATGCCATTTAGAAAAGTCTTGAATACAAAGGATGTTGGGCTTGTGACAAACAGAATCCTAAAGGACGTAATAAATCCGCTTTTAGTCGGAATCTTAATGTCATCATTATACTGGAATAACTGATGATTGTCCAGCAGCAGTGGCTGATGAGAGTAAAAAAGTGCTCAGCTAGATTCAAACCAGCATTCGTGTTGACTCACCAGTTTTATTAGAATGTCAGTTTTAGTTCACAACAACATAAAGTTTCCAGAAATACAAACGTTAGTTCAAGAAAAGATGTGGAAGGTTGTTTAATGCATTTAGCTGGTGATTACATTGTTGCTGAGTCATATTAATCAAGTATCAACAGGTCATTTATGATCAAATGGAGGTACAGTGGACCCCACAAACACCTTTTAGTGCCCCTGTAGTGGTACGGTACATGGCACCGTTCACAACTGAAACATTTTAGATTGACTTAAAAACATGAATACATAACAAACTGAGACTGGAGAAACCAAGAATTGTTATCCAATCCTCACAACAAAATGCCGTCACATTATAGGGTGTCGATGTGTTTTCAAGTTTCAGTTTTGTGATTTAACCATCAGTGAGGACGCATAAAGATGACGAGGGTGTGCTGTTGAACACAGATTTTAGCAGGACTTGTAAAAGTCAGAATAAAGGGAGCTGCAGAAACATGCTAACAGACTAAAAACCAAAGTAAAACAGGCGCTGCAGAGTAAATGTACCGTAAAGAATTGATGCAGAATCTCAAAGCAGACAGAAGGATTTTCTTTCCTCAAACACACTGTTTGTTTGCTAGTCACTAAAGCAAACCTTCAATCTGTGTTGCCTAAAACATATTCTCGTTGTTGCTCATTAGCTCAACAGAAAATGTGCAGTAGGGGATGCTTTTCAAGCTTTGAACATTTGCAGATAGAACAATTATTTGTTTTTTCATGTTTTGTTTTTTCCTAAGGACAAATCTGAAGTTACATCTGCATCTGTTACTTGAGCAGCTTCACCTTCATTTTAAAGCAGAAAGACGATTAGCTTTACCAGGCATAGCAACCCAGGATTTTTTTAACCCTCAAGCGACCAAGCCATTTCAGTTGGTATTCTAATGACCGAGTGTGCTATCAGGAATACTTTTTTATGATTTGTTTGTGTATTTCACACTACTACTGTTTCCTTTATCCATGTTAGATATTCTGAAATGCTCTGTTGTCATCAAGTATTGTTTTCAACCATTTTTATGCAAAAAAGATTTAAAATACATGTTGTACAAACAAAATGACATTTAAACAGTCCTTGTCTGTTATTTCTTAAAATACATACATGAAATAATTTTTTGGTTTCAGTGATGTTAGAAAAATAATAATAATATGGAAGTGAAGGATGTTTAAGCTATATGAACTATGTGAATGATGCTTTACAATATAGTAAAATAATTTCAACGCCATAATTCTTGTGATCAGTGACAAATTACAGTGCAGAAGTTGGCATTAAGGATATCTATTTATTGTTTGGTTTTAGTTTGACACAAAATGTGGGGGATTCTTTATGATCTGAATTATTAGCTCATCTGGATAAGTGTCTGCTGTTAGTAGCCAATTTATTGCTCCTAGGTGGGTCTGTCCTGAGAGTACACCCTGAATAGATCTAACCACTTTAGCCTAGTGGCCAGCGTTTCGAGCCGTTGTTTGGTAGTTTGGACAGATTTTTTTTTGGGGTTTAAGTCTGGAGACTGTGCTGGACTCCATGTTTTCAAGCTCACCATCTTGTTCTTTGTTCCTGAGGTAGTTCTGGCGTAGTTTGGATCTATGTTTTGGGTCATTATCTTGCTGTAGGATGAATCCCTGACCAACTAGGTACATACCAGAGGGTCCTGCATGGTGCTGCACAATGCTGTGGTTTTGGTTCAGGGAGCCTCTCACTCTGTACAAGTCACCGACCCTGGATCCAGCAAAACAGCCCCAGACCATCACACTTCCTCCTCCATGTTTGACGGTTGATACCACACACTGTGGAACCATCCTTTACCTACTCGACGGTGTACAAAGATCCTGTGTGATGAACCAAAGATTTCAAATGTTGATCCATCAGTCCATAATACCTTCTTCTTCAGTAGTCCAGTGGTGGTATTTCATGTCCCAGCCAAGCCTCTTTGTCTTATTCTGACGTCTGGCTTTCTTGCTGCAACTCGTCCTGTCAAACCTGCAGCTCAAAGTCTTCTCTTCACAGTTGAAACTGAGACTTTCTTACTACGACCACTGTTAAGCTGTGCATGAAGCTGTTTTCCTGTCAGCCGCCTATAACACAAGCTGTTAACTCTCAGAAACTTGTCCTCTGATTCAGTTGTGTCTTTGGGTCTGCAGACCTCTTCCTGTCACAGTTTGTTTCTGAGCCTTTGGATGGTGAAGGAAACTGTACTCACTAACACCTTGACTTTCTTTGCGGTTTCTGCATTGGGGCGATCGTGGCTCAAGAGTTGGCAGTTCGTCTTGTAATTGGAAGGTTGCCGGTTCGAGCCGACTGGATTGACAGTCTCGGTTGTTGTGTCCTTGGGCAAGACACTTCACCTACCGCCTACTGGTGATGGCCAGAGGGGCTGATGGCGCAATATGGCAGCCTCGCTTCTGTCAGTCTGCCCCAGGGCAGCTGTGGCTACAACTGTAGCTTGCCTCCACCAGTGTGTGATTGTGAGAGTGAATGAATAGTGGAATTGTAAAGGGCTTTGAGGGTCTCAAAAAGTGCTATATAAATGCAATCTATTATTATTATTATTATTATTATTATTATTATTATTTCTCTGTAGGACACACCAACATTTATAAGTGTTATGATGGTCTGTCTCTCTTCCATTGTTAATCGCCTTTTTCTCACCATTTGTGTACCATCACACTACTATCTGCAGTACAATACTGTTCAACTGATGCTCATGAGGGTATGGTACCACAGTGTGTTCCAACACTGCTTATATGCAGACAGAGGGGGTTGGAAGTAATCCAGAAAAGTTGGAACAGCTGTAGGAATTAGTAGCACCAGCTTCAAGGCTTGATCAAGCTCCATTGTTGCAGAACAGCTTTAAATTGTTAATCCATTTTGTGCTCCTGAAAAAGGCCTTTTTGCATAATTCTGAAATGTACATTATTTTTCAGTTTAGGGAACCTTACCTTTTTTTTTTTTTTTTTTTTTTTTAAACCTCTGGCAGTTCACCACTTACTTTTGTACCATTTCAAGCTATTCATTGTACTTGAACGACTTGAATTGCAATAAATAACTGGAAAAATTAGGGTGTTCTAAAACTTTTGATCAGTAGTGTATATAAAATCCCACTCACCCTGCGGACCGTCTTTATCCTTCAAGCTAGGGTCTTGTACCAGAACCCTGGGATCTTTAGGGTCCTGCACAGTACATGTGCTGATCCTAGGACTGCGCCCTTCTGAACAGAGACCTCACATCTGTTTCCAGGGATCTGCTGAAGCCACTCCCCCAATTTAGGGATCACTTTCCCAAGTGTTCCAATTACCACAGGTACTGTTCCCTTCACCCTCCACATCTTTTTGAGCTTCTCTCTCAGACATTGGTATTTCTCCAGCTTCCCATGTTCCTTCTTCCTGATGTAGCTATTACTTGGTATAACTATATTTCATTACAGCCATCTTCCTCTTGGTTAGCCATCACCAGTTTATCCATCTATACCTGGAAGTCCCATATGATGTTAGCTCGGTCATTCCCCACCACCCTAAGGTGTGTACCCCATTTTAACCCTGGGACCTTCCAGGCCATGCTTGGCACAGATGTTCCTGTATACTATTCCAGCCACTTGCTTTTGGCGTTCCATGTATGCCCTGCCTGCTAGCATCTTGCACCCAGCTGTTATGTGCAGGATTGTCTCGGAGGTATCTTGGCACAGCCTGCACCTGGGGTCTTTCCTGTTGTGGTAGACATTAGCCTCAATCGATCTTTATGAAAAATGTAAACATTTTTAGAATGAAAAAAATCACAGTGTGACAAACCCTGAGGCACTAGGTTCGTCAGTTAATCTACTTGGTCACTTGAAGGTTAAAATTGCAATCAGGAGGTAGTAATTCAAAAGTTACATTTTATTCATTATTTCTTATGTTTAAAAATGTAGAACAAAGTCAATATTTTTAGTTGCAATGCTGAGTTATCAAGGACACCCATTTAAACACAGGACACAAAGTCATAGCAAGTTGGCATGCTAAACAAGAACATTCCTCTCTTCCCACGTTTAAACACACGAATGTTAGGTTAATTGAGGATTCTAAATTGCCCACATACAGCATGTGAGAACAATAAAGTGCTTGATGTATATTTAAAAAAGTGTCATATGAATGTATGCTATGAATGAAAAGCGCTGTATAAATGTTAGTATCACTAGTCACTTCATATCCCTATTTTCGTTTTGACAATGACCTTAAAGCAGCTGAAAAAGAAAGATACAAACAGTGTCAGCATCCACTTTATATTTATATTGCAAAACTGATTGGATCTAATAGTCATTACAAGAGAGCGTACACTGGAAGACATAGCTATTGCTTTATTTTTGCCTAAATCTAGATAAATCAATTAAACTATGCGTCTTCTGCAACTTTTTACAACTTATGAAGGTGGAAAGAGATCACAGGGCAGAGGTGTTGTCAGTGCATGTCTAAAATCACAGCATACAGTTAAGCCTGTGAGGGTAAAAAGCGTGTTTGTGGTTAGCCCTTTGTTTCTGTCATGGCATATGGCCTTACTTCCATACAAACACCAAACCAATGCAACTGAGTAGCCAAGAGTATAAAAATGTTTCTTCTTCTGAAGTTATTGAGCAAGGAAAGGGAATACTCTGGGCACTTGCACTTTCCATCAAAAGCTGGTGGAGTCACCAGCAGAAAGTGAGAGCATCAAAAATGAAAAGTGACTTTTCTATTGCAACTTGTTGATACGAGTGAGGTCTAATCTGGTTTGTTGCAGTTTTTCTATGTTCTTTTCCTTTGGAATATCAACCCGTGGAATGAAGGGGAATGATTGCTCTTTCCATTTCCATTTTTGACAAAGCCACAGGAAAGTGTGCATCATGTCTGTTTTTAATTGCCTTGGGCAAATTATCTTTTGTAAATTTACTATGACTTCTGAACTATTTGGTGTGTATTATACTGACAGGTAACTTTGAAATGCAGCGAAAAAGCTTCTTGATTATCTTAGTTTTACTGTGTGTGTGTGTGTGTGTGTGTGTGTGTGTGTGTGTGTGTGTTTATTTCTTTCAGCAGGTGTGAATGGGTGTATGTGTAATGTATTGGTTGCATGGATGTAATAGGAAAGTCACAAAGGAAACACATACCATATGCATAGCGCATTTCAGAAATATCACTTCTGCGAATTCTTTCTCAGAACTTCTCTGTTGACCTTTTTCCTGTCACAAAGATATGAATGTGTTTTCAAAACAATGACTTTTAAGTCCTTTTTCAAAACATGTTATTAATTGAATGTTTTTTAGGTTTTTTTTGTTTTTTGTTTGTGTATGTATCTAGGGAAAATCTATGAAGCTTGAGCTCAAGATCAAGCATCCAGTCATTCCCAGTGCACAAATCTGGCCTTATCCTGAATGTTTAATTATAAAGTCATTTTCAACTAGAATTCTAAAATATACACATGGCATCACTTTTACATCAAAAAGGGGTCAAAAGGTTGCTATCTTTGAAAGATGACCCCAAATTATCCTGATTGGTTCTTCTTCATATCTTACAATTAAAATACTTAAAGGCTGTAAAAGGATTTTTCTTCTGACCACCACAAATCATGTGGCACAGTGGTTGGTTTCCCATGTTCTGTATTTAAAAGAGGAAAAATAGGTGATTGAGCCATATGCATGTCTCTGGCAAGTTATGATTTCTGTTGTTGGTTTTGTAATGAGAATAAATTATATACTTGAAACAATGAGAACATGGTTATGATTATGAGTAGTTGGTATCAACACAGTTTGCTCTGATGTGATGATTTCATACTGTGCTCAGCTTTGCTATAGCTGACGAACAGTGATGGTGGTGATCATCGTGGGCAGCACAACTGTTCTGACAGTTCATCAAAAACTATAAAAACCAGCAAATATATTTAGTTTCATTTGCTGAGAATTTGTGTTTTAAGCTAACACTTTACACTTTGTTCAGCTAATTGTTTAAAACCTCCAAAGATGTGAGTCCTAATATGGAGTGGTAAAACTCGCCTGTAAGTGATGTAATCATATCCTGTTCCCGAAACTTGGTTTCATCTGCTCAAAGTTTGTCTTTGTTGGGGTTTTTTTTTTTTTTTTTTTGAGAGCTGTGCTTTTACATATTTTCCTGTTCTTTAGTGTAGTCAGTGGTTTCCATCTTGCACTGTGAATTCTAGTAGCTTTGCTGACTTAACTTTAACAAAATAACTTAACTTTAACAAAGGTTAAATTAACTTTTGTTGATCTGTGGAACCAGCACCCGAATACAGGAAGTCTGAATCAGCTCTCTGTTTAAATAGTTTGTTCTCTGATCCTAGGAGTATTATCGAGTAGGCAGCACAGAGCTTGGATGGAGCTGATGGGCAAGGGAACTCGCCCAGTTTATTCTGCCTCTGTCCTCCGGATGTCTACCCCACCTACTCGGATAAAAAAAAAAAGAAAAAAAGGAAGAACATAGTGAGTACCCTTCCAGGCCCTGTCTTCTACCAGCCACGCGTGTTCCAGTAACTCCGCTATAGATCAGTGCTTTGACTAGGTTTAATTCAGTGGCCTCAAGGGAACACTAATCAGCCAAGGATGATCACGTGATCGTGTGTGATCATGTCTACACACAAAAAATCCAGACACTAGAATTTTCATTACTCAAACTAAATTTCTCATCAATCATATTAATTAGATTTATACTTTTATTATATTTTTGATTAAGAATTAAAGACACTTTACTATTGGATGGTCAATTTCTGTTTTGAAGAATAATAAAGTAAGTTACCAAATTGGTAATAAATGTGTTTTAGTCTGACACAGAGGCAACATTATTTGACCTTTAAAAAGTTAACTTTCAAAATAACTGTGTTGCACAATTATCCTGTTCACATATAAAACTATGTTGGATGGATTTGCTGGTGCGTGTTTAGCAGTAAAGACTAGCTGTCCTTGCCACTGTTCCAAAGGATTTTGGATTGTTTTGGGAACTTGCTGACTGTTGTACATGTTTGAACAGAAATAATAGGCGTGTCAGAGTACCCAGAAGGAACCTGCGCATTCACGGTGAGAACATGAAAACTCCAAACAGAAAGGCCAGAGGCTGGGTTTAAACACAGGACATTCACCGTAAGATAAACCCATGTTTTATTCACTATAGAACCCACAAAATATATCTTCTTCTTTACATTTTTATTTTAAGAAAAACATTACAACAAAGGTACAAAGTTTCCTATTGTGTAGCATCCCATCTGGAAATATCCATGGACTAAGGAGAGCAGCTGATAATGTTTTGTCTGATGGAGAATTCTAGTTTCCCTAAAGTCCTGCTTTGTCTTCGTTGTATTTTTCATATTGTATTGAATCAAGTGGTATCAATTAGTGAAAGGTGTAGACCATAGGCAGGACAGTTCATCAAGTTCAAAATGAGCTAATATGTTTCTTATAATGGTAAATTTTCTCACTCACAATGTTTGATGTAGTTTGTTTATTTCTAAACAAAATATGGGTTTATGAAATTTGTAAATCAATGTATTCTTATTTTATTTAAATTTCACCCTGTGTCCTAACTTTAAAACAAAAATTGAGTTGTATGCTGTAAAGTATGGCGTGATCCAATTCTGTGTGCAACTTCACTGGTTTTCACTGGATCAATTAAGATCTACAGAAACTGGTTAAGGTGCACACAGAACTGAATCATGCACAGTTTCAGTTTAAGTTAATGGGATTTTCTCATGCATTTAAAAAAAAAAAAAAGGCTTTTACAACTTAGTCACTCAGAAAATCCATGCAACACTTTTCCCCTTAGTTTCAAATTATACCTTATTAAATTGACTGCTTTAAATGGTATGCATTAGTGAAAAATAATTCTTTAATTTTTTTTTATTTTAATTTGTTTTGTTACAGGATGTTAATGAAAGCGCTGCCTGTGCCATAGCAGAAACAGTCTTTAGAATTTGTGTCATTCGACCAGAATAGGCAGAATCCCAGGATGTTTTGATTTTTTTAGTGGGTGATCCTCCTGAGAACCAGCCTATTTATTTATGTCCTTTGTAATGGACATTTGTTTTGGCCTATATCTTTTGACTTACGTGAGCTACCGTACGAAGTCCTGATGTACTAAATAGAGGACATCCTGGGCATTCCATTGCTATCTCATGTGTTTTGGCTGGCTTCTTCTTTATATTATATATCTGCAATTTTCTGAATATTTATAATTGAGCTATTTGTATAAACTAGAGATATTCCTTCTATTTTGTAACTTTGCAATATATTATTCAATTTAGTTCAGTGTGTTGCTATTCTTATTGCCTTGGAGGAACTGTAACCACATTTCTATAGGACATAATTTATATTCTCATCAAAATATTAATATCCTGGAACGAACCACTCCCATTGGATACAAATGCACCATTTATTAGCACGGCTTTTGTTCTCCATCTATCAGAATGTCACAATGATAAAAACAAGTATTGATAACTAAAACGCTTAAATATCAAAACTGTAAAATAATCAGCTACTGACCATTTAAAACAAAAAAAAAAAGTACACTGAGAGTTACAATACCCCTGGGCTGCCAGAAGAGCAGTTCACTAAAATGCTCTCATGTATCCCCAGTACATGAGTACTTTATTCAATAATGTCTATAAACCAGTTTCCAGGGAATCCGTTTCTTTGGCAGAAAGTAGAGAATTTGCACTGACATGTGTAAAACCATACAAAGATTCTTTACAATAAAAATAATCAGGCATAAAATAACAAACCATATCCAGAAAACAGACCAGTGTATTGTCCCAACCTTCATCCACCTGTGTAACTGTTAGTGAAAGAAGCACGGAGCTTCTCGTTCTGTGCACAGGTGCAGATTTAACTTACCTTGTTAATGGGAAGATGCGCACAGCATGCTGTGCTGAAAGCCACCATGTCAGCCTGTGCATAGTGGTGAGACTGATAGAGAAAACACAGCATCATGCTCTCTTTACAAGCATGTGTCCTTTTATCCGATTAAACCATAAATGTCTGAAAGCAAAAAGTAAAGTTTCCTCTACTGTTCTTTCTTATACAGTTCATATTATTTAGATTAGAGGAGAGTTCATGAAGGGAGACTTAAGATAAAGCAGTTGCAAGCATACCTCCACAGCGTCTAGTGCACACATTTAGAACAGTCACAGACACTTTGACAACACATTGCATGCATCTGTTGTTCTAGCTTACTGAAAACCCATCTACCAGCTGTATGCGACTCCATGTTGGCAGGCCATTATTGGTCTTGGCCTAGCAGCAGTGCAGACACAGTAGGATCGAGCCTTATACACTGTACACTGTTGACTCGGCCAACATCTGGAGCGTCAAACACCATGACTGAAATAAACAACATGCATATTAAGAAACAGCATGAGGGAACACGGACATGGCTCAGAACAAACTGCAGTACAGCCAAACCAAACCCAGTTTTGGCTACGGTTGTGTTCCATCTCAATTATTATATATTCACTGTGGTGACTGTTGTCTGAAACCTGTCGTGATTGCATACCTCTTTAGTCAAACAGAACTAAAAACGCAGAATAAATAAATGGTATATCCTAAAGCACTGGAGCCAATGTTTTGATTACCAGCACACGCAAAAGCGTGGAAGTGTAGAGACCATCATAAAGAATACCAGCCGGAGCCTGTCAGCTTTACACTGCAGCCATTTCACAGCTCGTCAACAGTGTGCAGATTCCTAACATTTGTTCCTATATATAATTTTGACTCAAAGAAAAAAAGACAAAAGAATGATCCAGATTTTAAAGAAATAATAGACTGACTGCTGCTCTTTCTGCCCACCAGACTTGGCCAGTGCCAAGCAGTAATAAACCTGTTGCAGACAGTCACAGAGGAACTTGTACATTCATGAACTAGAATACAAGCTAATCACTTTTTTGTTTCAAATCTATTTTGTAGCTAAAAGAGGACAAAAATAAATAAATAAAAAATGTCGCTGTAATTAAGCACTTGTAATACACACACACTTCACAGATTTGAAGCTGGACTGTGGTTTCCATCTTAAGAGTCTGCCTTGTTCATAAATGTAAAAGTGAAGTTGTGATTTCATCTTTCATAATAAAAAAAAAACAAAACATAACTGTACATTTTCCCCCACAGGTCCTTGTCAGAACAGATATTTTCGACATGAGTCTGATCCACACCGACACTCCACTCGAACCCTCTTCTTTGGAGAGCCAGGAAGCCCAGCTAGACTGAAACTGGAATCCATTTTGGTGCTTTCTGTATCAACTGGATCAACTAGAAAGACACAGAATTCAGGCTGGTTAACTCCCATGTGAAATTAATCGGTTTATATATAAGCACAGTTAAAAACAACACAGGTTGATCAAAGTGCTGCACAAAGGAAAAAGTGAAACAAACACACACAAAGAAATGACAGATTTATCCACATTTAACACATCAAACTCATATACATGAAAAACAACAAGCAAAAAAAAAACATGGTTAAGAAACACTGATGCTCTGCTGTGAGCCAGCAGAGCATATACGTTGATCACACTGATCTCAGAACAATGAGATCAGTGTGATTAACATTTGGGGAGGCTTGGATCCTATTACTGAATGACATGAACCCAAAAACTACTGCAGATTAAGCACACATTAGTTTCCCCTGGTGGCAGCCACTCCACGCCACAAAAACTGAACGGTGCAAGAAAAACAAACTAGTATGAGAGGCTGACCAGGCTTCAGAGACTTCTAGATCATAAATCCTCAATCTGATCAATACAGCCCCCACCCTGAAAGCTACAGGATTAAAATGTTCGGGCACCAGGCACCACAACTCACACTGTGAGTTCCTATGTAAATTCCAGGAGAGGCTAGTGAGCTTAAATATAAACATATTTCACCAGTGGGTGACAGAACTTGATTTATTTAGTTCTGTAGTCTTCTGAGTGCACCTTAAAGTCTGGTTAAGGTCAGTATTTGTGCCAAAATACATATGACTCAAATTTGCTCAGTCAGTTTACTTACTTTGCATTTTGTAGTCAAAGGTGAGCTCCTCTCCTGCTCGGATAGCACGTGTTGAAAATAACGCAATTCTCGGAAGCCTTTCGTCAATGTTGTCAATGAACACGTTGTATACCTGCAGGTTAGGGTTACACTGCAAAAGGAACAGAAGGTTTTTCAGGAGCTTTTTGTTCGCACAGACTCTGCTTTCATATTTGAAAAATTGCAGTCTGGTAGTACATGCGTTGCTATGCATGCTGGTCAATATACATCAATATTAAGAGCTTTTGTTTTTAATGAAACATGTTGGAGAAACTGTGGTCATTTACAAATGGCTGAGAATGGACAAAGACAGACACATGTTCATAGGCACTCACGCTGTGGTTGACAAAATGAGAAATGTTGCCTAGGTGAGCTGCATCCACTGTGTACACGTCCTCGACATAGTCCAGGTCAAAGAGGTACGTAGAGCCCTGGCGATCATATATATGACCTCTTCTCTCTGCTTCGTCTGTGGTGATAATCTTGTGGAAACAAAACAAAGACATAAGAAAGAAAAGAAAAAGCAGGAGCAACTGTAACAGGCTGCATGCCTGGTTGATGCATCCGTGCTAAAACTAATTCTGATAAGATTCTTCATATCAATAATCACCTCTAATTGAGTGATTTGTAAATATTAGTGCCATTTCTTACATTTGTAAATCTGTAACATATTGCATTGTTTAAATAGTTTTGTCTTTTACTGTTACTGTCTTGGAGCAACTGTAACCCAGATTTCCTTAGGGATTAATAAAGTATTCTGATTCTGAAAACACCATGTCAGTGTAACCACAAGATGACTGTAACCTGCTAAGAAATAAGAGGAGTTGTTTTTCTTAATAGAAAGCTGTCATTTGCATGAGTGAATAGATATTTAATCAATATCTGTCTCCTGCTGCTGCTCCGTATACAGCACAGTTTTATTTACTGTGCAAATGAGCATAGTTGGATTAAAATGACATATAAACCAACAGAGTTCTATTATTCAGTTCAATTTTTATATATCTAGTGCTAATTAAAGACAACAGTCAACTCAAGTTGTCTGTGATTCAGGCTGTAGTTTTGAGGTGTGGGCTGTAATGTTAACACACAGATTTAGCAGAATCTTTCTGTAATCTAGAATTTCACCAACATTCAAAACTTAACCCAAAACAGGCTCAGAGTGTTTTGTAAAATTAAGAGGTTACTAATATTTTTGCATGGTTTTGGATAATTTTGTACATTCAAACAATTTACAACATTTTGTATCAGCATTAAACTGCCAGCATTACATTTCTTTATGGATAGCATCACTATACACTGTTTAGATAGCAGAATAATTCTGCTAATACATCAGAGGTTATAATTTATAATGTCACAAATTAATTTCTAAATTTGTTTTTTTATTTATATTGGCATCTGAATTAACATGATTGGAAACACGTGTGTGTCACATGTTGGACAAAAACGTGAACATGATGCTAAAGCAAAAGTTGTAGCTTCTTTGGAGGAAAAGTAAATAAATAAAAAACTATGTACATAAATGAACTAAAACTTCTGCCACTAGGTGGCAATGTATGACGAGCGGACGTGTACTCCTGTACTAAGAACAAGACATGCTGGATTTGGGATGAAACCAGGGTGGCAGTAGCTGGCAATACTGCTTTATAGCAAGGCAGGGTTCAAACATCTTTAACAAATGAGGATGGTTATGACGTGCTGATCATATACAGCACCCACAGTGGTGTGAAAAAGTGTTTGCCCTCTTCCTAATTTCCAACTTTTTATGTATGTTTGTCACACTTAAATGTTTCAAATCATTAAAAAATGTAAATATTAAACAAAGATAACACAAACACAAAATGCAGTTTCTAAATGAAGGTGTTTAGCACATTCAGAGGTGGACTTGCTGAATTCATGGTTCCATTTACCACACCCAGTCTTCCAGTTTCTGAAGCAGCAAAATAGCCCCAGACCATCACATTACCACCACCATAATTTACTGTTGGTATGATGTTCTTTTTCTGAAATGCTGGGTTACCTTTACACCAGATGAGTATTTTCCCAAAAGTCTTGATCATCGAGATGTTTTCTGACATGAGATGGGCCTTTATGTTACTTTTTGCTCGGTAGTGGTTTTTGTCTTGTGACTCTGCCATGCAGGCTATTTTTGCCCAGTCTCTTTCTTATGATGGAGTTACGCAAACTGATCTTAACTGAGTCAAGTGAGGCCTGCATTTCTTTGGATGTTGTTCTGAGGCCTTTTGTGACCTCTTGGATGAGTCGCCACTACACTCTTAGGGTAAATTTGGTCAGCTAGCCACTCCTGAGAAGGTTCACCACTGTTGTCGCCATTTGTGGATAATGGCTCTGAGTGTGGTTTGCTGGACTCCCATAGCTTCAGAAATAATTTTATAAACTTTTCTAGACTGAGAGATCTCAATTTGGTTTTCATTTGTTCCTAAATTTCATTGGATCACAGCATGACGTCTGGCTTTTGAGGATCTGCCGGCCTACTCCACTTTGTCAGGCAGGACTTATTAAAGTGATTTCTTGATTGAGAACAGGTGTGGCAGTAATCAGGCCTGGGTGTGGCTAGAGAAAGTAAGCTCAGCTTTCCCAACACCTCCTGACCCCAAGTACAAGTGAATGAATTAATTGTATAAAGCACTTTGAGTGCTCAGAGTAGAAAAACACTATATAAGAACAAGTCCATTTACCAACATACTTTGGTAATCTCAAAATTACAACTTTTAGAATAAAATTATGTGAACGTGAATGACAGCTAGTATTTGTGTTCCCATGTCTACTGACTATTTACTATAATTTGGCCTTGATTTGGAATCAATCAACTTGGAATCAGTTGACCAGGGTATGTCCTTCAATGCACATATTAAACTAATATGTAGGACTGCTTTCTTCCATCTGTGCAACATCTCTAAAATTAGAAATATCCTGTCTCAGAGTGACGCTGAAAAACTAGTTCATGCATTTATTACTTCCAGGCTGGACTTGAACTACTGAATTGGTTCTCTACATGAACCAGTTCTTGACTCCCATCCCTATTTACTATTCCTCGTTCTTAAGAAAAGAAAAAGAAAAAGTATTTCCTATCTGATTATGTAATTAAGCACAGAAAAAAGTGCATGGTTTAAAAAGTGCGTGTACCCTTTTTAAACCATGGAGAACAAGAGTTTCAGTCCACTATAATATTAAAAACAATGACATCCCTTAAAAAAAAAAAAAAAAAAAAAAAAGTCCTACAATGAAGCCATGGTAGTCTCATCACTGTAATATTCTTAGTAAATGTAGTACTTTAACCTCTATTCAACTGTGCAGCTCATTTGTTCCCAATGCTGAAGGACCATCTCTTAAAAGCTTTGTTCAGCTCTGCTCAGACTGCACAAGCACAGTTTTGATATCAGTGGCTTCAGTAAGGTTTTCTCAGTCTGCCTTTTCTGTTAAATCTATTAAGAAATAGCAAAAACACCCAGAATAATGCATACGTTTCTACTCTTTCATATGAGAGCAAAAAGACATGCTGAGAAATCCGACCTGTCAACACAAACTATTTATATCTTATAGATTCCTGAAAGTAGCCGCCCTTTGCCTTATTGACAGCACTGCAAACCCTTCACCTGAAATGGTTTCACCTTACAGGTGTGCCTTGTCAGGGTTCATTTGTGGAATTTCTTACACCCTTAATGGGGTTGAGAACATCAGGTGTGTTGTGCAGAATTCAGATTGGTGCACAGCTGACAGCCCTATTTGACAACTGTTAGAATTCATATATGGCAAGAACTAATCAGCTAATATATATAGGCATATAGATCTATACATCTACAGGTAGATAGATATGGATAGAAAATGCCAAAAGGGGTATGCATACAAATGCGAAATTGTGTGTGTACCCTGTGTACATATTTTTGTGATGACCAAAAATTGGAAGCTTACTATGCTTGTGGGGACCAACAGCCCTTATTGGGACAAAATCACCATCCCCAGGAGTTTGAAGCCATTTTTGAGACTCAAAATGTGGTTTTAGTGTCAGGGTTACAATTAGGTCATGGTCAGGGTTAAGCGGCTAGAGAAAGCCTTATGTCAATTAGATGTCCCCACAAGGACATGAAAACAACTGTGTATGTACGTGTGTGTGCACATACACAATTTCACATTTGTAAGTATACCCCTTTGGGCATTTTCTTAGTATGAAAAGATACCAGTAGTATTCAGATTCTATTTTAGTGCACCACACCTTTCTTTTCATTTGCTTTCTAGCTGCAAGTTACCAGAAACAAGTGCTGTCACTTGTATCATTAAACTTTAAACCGATTCAATTAATGTATCACATCTGTCAAATCATCAAGCAGCTACTGGCTGCTTTTGTCATGCTCTACACTTCACACTGAAGCATGATACGCCACTTTAAAAAAAAAATACTTAACAGGTCTCACCTCCCCAATGTACTCCATGACAAATGTGTTCCTCTTGATGTGCTGCAGTGTGCGGACTCCCCATCCCCGGCCGTTCCCCGTTTTAAAGATACACAGATCGAACTGGATGCCATTCTGCACAACTCTGTTGGGACAGTCAGGCCCACAGCTGCAGCGGGAGTTGCACTCATATATTGGCTGTCCAGGCCGAATCCGGACCTGTCCTCTGTCGTTGTAGGCCATGCGTTGGAGGGAAGCCCCAGGGCAACAGCCATTCACTGGCTCCTCTAAACAGTTTTTGCATTCACAACCCACTGCCATCTCATCTAACACAATGCCCTGACCTACTTTATAGTTGTTGATATAGGTAAAGTTTTTCGGAGGACCCTCTAGGTCCACTTCGTTCATGACAAAAATGCGCCCTGGATGATTGCGAGTATGATTCAGATGGTCTTCCCAGCGCTGCAGACTCTGGCGAAGTTTGGCTTTTTGGACCAGAAATGAGGAAACTTCTTTATCTAGCTTTTTTGGGATGCAACGTCGCTTGTGGCGCCTCAGCTCCTGGTCCAAGTCAAGATGGAACTGCTTCATCAGTTTGGGACATTTTAGGTTCCTCTTGGGTTCCCAAGTGTTATCTGATTCTGGAAAGCCCTTCCATTTTACAAGGTACAACTCCTCTTCCTGAAACACACACAATAACGTCAGTTTTGGGGGCAATTAGTGGTTCAGCCTAAACTTAATTTATTCTGTTACCATGTATACCAAGGGCAACATCTGTCCCACCTCACAGATGTTCTAAATCTCCACAAAGCAAACGTACAATATTTACAGCATGTCCAAAAGTCTGGAAGCACCCCTCATATTTGTTTTTCTCCCAACCAGCCAGAGTTTATTGTAATTTTTTTAAAGTGCTCTTGAGCAGTAGCTCTCCAGTTTTCTGAAGGTGTTTGTCTTTCTGTAGACATGGTTGACTTTTTATTCATTTTTAGTCCTTATACCCAAATATTTCATTCAGAGACACCCTGTTACAGAAAGACATTTTCCATTTCTTGAGTAGAATCTATGGAAAAATACCAAAGGTAACACAGTTTGACAGGCATTAGACAATTTAATAGCTATTAGCAACAAGGTCAAAGAGCTATTAGCTGAAAAATTGGCAACTCTCAGCATGATGTGCAGCATCCTTGTTTGAGGAAACTGGACACAAGGAGATTAAACAGGAAGTATCAGCCCTAAAAAAAATAATAAAAAAAAACTATCTATAGTAGATAGTTTATTATGTGAAAGGCATGTGCTTTAAAATAAATAAATAAAAAGAATAACGAAGAAAAGGCCCCTTACAGACTGACAGTGTGATGACAGGAAATGTGACATTTTTGGTTCAGAGGAGGCCAGGAGAGCTCCAGCAGTGAGAGTACTTTCAGTCTCATCATTCAACCTCATATGTTAGCACACATTTGAATAAATAACTACACATATTTCCTATTTTCCTCCCAAAATATACAAAAATGAGGGGTGGCTCCGGAGTTTTTGCACAGTACTCCATGTATATAGTGCTTTTCACACTCAGGAATCATAAAATGCTTTACAGAAAAAAAAAATCCTAGACAAAACAACATTAAAAAGGCAGGTAAGGCACAATGAAACCATGAGCATATCGAGTTGAATGTTTTAGCTGAGATTACATTGATTCTAACTATTTGGAGAAGACTAAATGAGTGCCACCTCAAATCCAATTGTGCCTGCTCAAAACTTCCACCGCACATACATGAAAGGTTTTCTTCTAGCAACACCTAATCTGTTCTGAGACGGGCTCGTACAGACGCTTATGCGTGTATACTTAACTAACAGGGATAAGAAGTGAGAAACATGAGTAATATTGTACATATGCAAGATAGTGTATATGAGCACATTAAATACAAACTAAATAGTAAAATGATACAATGATGCAAAATGATACAAAAATCCAAAATATTATAGATAAGATATTTAAGGAATTTACACCACAGTGCATGGTTTCTTGCAGTCCAAAGTTACACTGTCTTGTGGTATCTACCTTGTACTATTAGGAACAATGTTTGTTATGCAGCACTTGCTGTATTATAACATCTTCTTTCTTCTAATGTCAGGTTAGACCATTTGCCTTCAAAGTGGAACAAAGAGGAAAAATGACTCTTATCCATGCCACAATACAATGAATACACACTAGCAGAATGTTTCACTATAAAGTAGATGAATGTAAAATATTTTGTACTTTTAGTACTTGCAATAAAACTCCTTTCAAACATGTCTGTGTGATGTCTAACAGTGAATGCATGCCCTGTCCAACAATTAAACTGGTTGATTTCATTAAAAATACTGCCAAAATATTTACTAGGAATTTATTTTTCTTCGAAAACAAACCCAGAAACCTTCCCTAACTTCACACTAACAAGAGTCTAAGTTGCCAACAATCCATATCATACCTTAGTTGATATCATACCTTAGTCTTCTTGTAGTCACATAGGAATTCAACCTCGTATTCATTGACGTTGGCTCTGCTAACTCCAAGCTCTTGACACTGGAGTTTCTCCATTCGACACATGGCTTCCAGCTCATCCCAGGACATCTTGCAGGGCACGCTGCAATCTAACACACCACACACCTTTAACTGACAGTGCCCAGTCTTTTTCTGACAGTGGAAAGTAAGGAAAAATTCATTTTTAATCTGACTCAGCTTCCTACCGCCAAACAGCGCACGGTGACAGCACACACGGTTTACTGCTGGGCTTTGTGCATTTGTGCAAATGGACAGCCAAAGTATAGCTGTGTGAAACAGCGTATGTTTTAAATCAAACGTCATGCAGGTGTTGTGCCAAAAAGTGATTGTCTGCCAGAAACTGATTGCCGTCCGCGGGAGCGCGTGCAGCTGCTTAAAGCTGCAGCGCCCGGATTACTTGCGTTGCCAGCTACTTCCGTGCAACTGATATAACGTGGGGGAAAAAAACCCAAACACATTTATGCCTTTGTTATTAGGCAAAGGTATGCATTTATGGAGCTTTGACGTTTCTTGTAACCGAATTATGACGCTTATCAGAAGGTTGCTTTCAGTGTGTAGCGCAGTCACGAATGACTACACGCATCACGATGGAATAATTAATGCCTACAGGTTTAGTATGTCTACTCTCGTTGTTCATATTTGTTATAAGACTGTCGAATAGTAGTTAAAACAATAAAGACCTATTGTGCCAGTATCACCATGACTCTTTCTTGTTTGTTCAGAATAACGACTGAGAACATGGCATTTTAGCGCTACCAAAAAGTGATTGTGGCCTATAACACACAGTGGTGTTGGGTGCCATCTCCAACAACGATGAGGCGGCCTACATGGATGAAGTGAAGAATCTGGCATCGTGGTGCCAGGACAACCACCTCCAGCTGAACGTCAGCAAGACCAAGGAGCTGGTGGTGGACTTCAGAAGGGGTCAGCACAGAGACTACAAGCCCATTATCATCAATGGAGCTCCAGTGGAGAGGGTGCAGTCCTTCAAGTATCTTGGTGTCCACATCTCCTCAGACCTGACATGGGCTGCCCACATTCAGGTCCAGACCAAAAAGGCTAGGCAGTGCCTGTATCACCTACGACAACTGAGGAAGTTCAGGGTCTCTCCAAAGATCCTCAGGATTTTCTATACAGGCGCTGTGGAGAGCATCCTCACACAGAACATGACATCGTGGTTTGGGAACAGCTGTGTGAAGGACCAAAAAGCTCTCCAGAGAGTGATCCGTACAGCAGAACGCTGCTGCAGGATTGCTCTCCCCCCGCTTCAGGACACCTACACCAGGAGATGCCGGACTAGAGCAGCGCAGATACTGAAGGACCCGTCCCATCCTGGCAACAAACTGTTCCAACTTCTGCAATCTGGTAGAAGGTAGGGCTGAACGATTATGGAAAATAATCTAATTGCGATTTTTTGCCCCAATATTGCGATTGCGATGCGATATGCGATTATTTTTTAAGGTCTTTGTCTTCTGTATTATTAAACAAAGACAAGCAATACATCATATAGTATGGCCAATACTATATTACATTAATTTTAAACTGTTCTTTCCTGGAAGACAGACCTCTGTTATGATGACATGAGGTGATGCATGAATTGATGACTGACATTTTTATTTAACTTCTTCAATCACAACAGTATATTTGAACATACACAATAGTTTATTTTTAGCTTACAAACATCTGAGCATAAAGTGCTGGCAAGGAACCCTGGTGTAAACATTAAAATGAAAGTCAGTACAATGTGCAGATTGCAGAAATATACATAAAAAAAATCAGTGGCTTTACCACACTCAGTTTTTCGACATCTGTGAACTACTAGACAGTCATTCAATTAAAAAATAATATTAAATAAATAAAACTAATAAATAAAAAATACACACATCTTACTGATCTCTGCAGTCAGTAACATTACACATAAAGTGCAAACATAATAGCAATTGTATAAACACACACACAAACACGCCTTTAAAGTTTAAAGGCGTGAAATTGGACGGTCTAGCCTTCTGATTAGTTCTGATTAGTGTCACCGCTGTCTCGGTGGAGTTTAATAAACTCGGCCGTCTGCTTCTTGCTATCTAAAATATAACCAGACACTGGTGTCAATTCTCGACTGTCTCATACTTCTGTTTAATAAGTTTTCTGTTTGACGTTTAGTCAGCTGTGTGAAAACCAAGGAGGAACCCACCCAGGGGATTAATAAAGTTTTATTTTATCTAATCTAATAACTTTAATCTCAGCCAAACCGATTTACTCACGAACAAACAAAACACTGAAAAAAGCCCAACAATAACATTTTTAGGTTGTCTAAGTGACTTATATATTACGTTTAACCCGAGCAGCGAAACTCCGCGGTGATCTGAAAATGATGTGCCGGGAGTTGTGCCGTTCTCGGCCGCATCAGTAACCCTCGAGCTCCCGGCTAGCTGTCGAGCTGGTGGGTAGCAGACGCCTCTGAAAACGTCGAAGCACTTTTGCAAATATGGGATATCTTGATAAACCGAGCAGATATTTGATGTTTACACAACTACTTTCTCGCCTGAAAATATGTTAAAAGTTTATTTTGTGACCCAGAAAGATTAGTATGAGTAATTTTAAAACTTAGTAGCGGCCGCCATTGCTGGAAACTGGAGTTTGGCTGGGCCGCGCTATGAATTCTGGGATATGGTAGTAATTTGGACAGACTTCGGCGCGTCGCTGTGACGTAATCGGTCTACAAATGCGGCCTCAGGAGGATGCAGCCCATGAATTTGGACATGTCCAGAGTATAATCGCAGCCTTTGCGGTTAGAAAATTGCACTTGATCATGTCGCGATATTATCGCAAATGCGATATATCGTTCAGCCCTAGTAGAAGGTTCCGCATCTTCCGGGCAAGGACAGAGAGACTCAAGAGGAGCTACTATCCCCAAGCCATCCGTGCCCTAAACACACACACCCGCCCTCTCACATCATCTATAATTGACTGAGTCAGGACTCTTCCAGACACTAAACCAAGGCACAATGTACATTTCAATTCCTTTAATTTTAAATATGTTTATATTGTCTATCCTGTAAAATAGTCAGATGTCTATTCATATTAATGTACAGAATTCACCTGCTTGCTGCTACTACTGCACATTCACCCAATGTATATACATATACATATATATATATACATATACATATATATACATATATATATATACATATATATACATATACATATATATATACATATACATATATATATATATACATATATATATACATATACATATATATATACATATACATATATATATACATATACATATATATATATACATATATATATATACACACATATATATATATATATATATATATATATATATATATATATATATATATATATATATATATATATATATATATATATATATATATATATATATATATATAATGTTTTTCCTCTACATTAAGGGAACGATAAAACTGACAATACGCAATTTCCAACCTGCCAAAAAGTGATTGCCGCCTATATCTTGTCACTGAAACAATATTTCTGCTTCAAAATTTTTGGATATCATCCAGAAGGGTTACATGTGATATATTATATCCCAAACACTCTCCAAGAACTGCTGAATAACTTTTAAAGGAACATTAACATTGATAATATGCCATTTTCAGCCTGCCAAAAAGTGATTGCCACTTATATCTTGTAACTGACAGGCGGCAATCACTTTTTGGCAGGCTGAAAATGGCATATTATGGGTATTAATGATCCTTTAAAAGTTATTCAGCATTTCTTAGAGACTGTTTGGGATACGATGTGCCACATATCATCCTTTTGGATGATACCCAACAAGTTTGAAGCAGAAATATTGTTTCAGTGACAAGTTATAGTCCACAATCACTTTTTGGCAGCTTGAAAATGGCATATTGTCAGTTTTATTGTTCCTGTACAAGTTATTCAGCAATTCATGGAGAGGTTTTGGGATATAATATATCACATGTAACCCTTCTGGAATATATCCAACAAGTTTGAAGCCGAAATATTGTTTCAGTGACAAGTTATAGGCCACAATCACTTTTTGGTAGCGCTAAAATGCCATGTTCTCAGTCGTTATTCTGAACAAACAAGAAAGAGTCATGGTGATACTGGCACAATAGGTCTTTATTGTTTTAACTACTATTCGACAGTCTTATAACAAATATGAACAACGAGAGTAGACATACTAAACCTGTAGGCATTAATTATTCCATCGTGATGCGTGTAGTCATTCGTGACTGCGCTACACACTGAAAGCAACCTTCTGATAAGCGTCATAATTCGGTTACAAGAAACGTCAAAGCTCCATAAATGCATACCTTTGCCTAATAACAAAGGCATAAATGTGTTTGGGTTTTTTTCCCCCACGTTATATCAGTTGCACGGAAGTAGCTGGCAACGCAAGTAATCCGGGCGCTGCAGCTTTAAGCAGCTGCACGCGCTCCCGCGGACGGCAATCAGTTTCTGGCAGACAATCACTTTTTGGCACAACACCTGTACAGGGGGCCCGAAACTAGAATCCTTTTAAAGAGTTGCATCCACGTTCGTCCAAAGACCCACAGTGTGCCATTTAAACATTCCCGAAGCGTTACATGGCGCCTCAAGCTCAACGCTACCGAGCACCGTGCAATAGCACCGCTAACTCCTCCGCTCACTTCAACACAGCGGCTACGGTCTGCTACCTGGAATACACAGAAAACTCCACCAAGAGCTTAATCCAAGTTACTGAGTTCACAAGTTGACTATTTGGACAAAAAGACCGCTTTTATTATACTGCACCCAGTACTTCGAACTATTGGCTTTCATAGAATAACCGCGATGTAAAAGCCCAGCGCTTAAGTTAAAACTGCGTAAATCCGAAGGTGAAAAATGTGCATATTCGAGCTATTTAAAGGACATAGACACAACCAGGTAACCGCAGATATTAACTAGACAGTGTAAAATTAAATGAAATAACAGTCTTTATGTATTACCTTTCAAATTTTCCGCCATGTTTTCCGCACAGCCGCCAAAATAGGATAAGCTACATTGGTCAGAAAGGCCTTACGTCACAGAGATCGTACCGGCAGCTAATTGGATGAGCGCCCTCTGTGAGCGTTCTGATTGGCTTAGAGAAGTAGTCCGGCGGGCACGCCGGAAGACAACAGATACAGTACAGCCAGTACAATGGATTCACATTTGAGTGAGTCTGCCAGCTGATTTCCTTTTTCTTCTCTCCGGTCCAGACATTCTGTACTTAAGTGTTGAAAAATACTCCAATAAAAGTACCGATTCAACTTATTTACTTAAGTAAAAGCGAAAAAGTACATGCTCTGAAATGTAATTAAAGTAAGAAAGTAAAAGTAGGTCCTTGGAAAACGTTTCTACGAGCAATTTTTATGCAAAGCTGAACCCTGTGCTATATTAATGTAATAATGTAATCATATTAGTAGATAGGAATACAAACTTTACTTCAGTCTAACTTTTATTTCTAATAAATGCACTCAACTTGAATCAGTTAAGTAGAATATGAGCAGAGAAAAAAAATGAAAATAAATTGTAGCTCTATTTTCTGTTGTCTACATTATAGAGGGCGTCTTTGCCTTTAAAAGGGAAATAAGTAGGAAAGAGGTCAAAATGGGATTTAGCAGGTGGGGGAGACCCTAAAATCTAATGCCTCAGTGTGGAGAAAAGAATCCTAAATAACAAAAATGTCTATGGAGATGTCCAGTAGATTTTCTTAGTGTAAAGGCTGTGATCAATTAACCTGCTGCTCTTTGTGGATGTAAACAACTGAATTCAACCAGATGTCAGCAGATGTTTCATGAGTTGTCCTGGCTGACTTCCATTTTCTACACTGACAGTATTCTGTTTATGCTGTTTTCATACTAGACACTATACAGTTGGTGGAATTCAGTGAATGAGCATCATCACTTTAACTTCAAATTCACCTCTGCTGGCTTTTATGTAACCTAACTCTGACTGTGAAACCATAGCCACTGTGCACCAGTTACAGTTCTTTTACTTAAATCCATTACATCACAGTAAACTAACCTGCACAGTATTTTTATCAGCCTTTACATAACACAGTTAATCTACCCTAGTTTGTTTTGCAGCATGTTTTACATTATGAAAAACCATAATAAGACATGTAGAGACCCAATCTGATTTAAAAACACGAGGACTTACATTTACAGTTTATCAAACACCACTGAGCAGTCCTTGCCTTCAAATCTAACTTCTCCTCTTCCTCTTCCTCTCCTGTCCTGTCTTTCTCATCTTTCTCCATCTCTGAGTCAAGTTAGATCTCTTTCTTTTCTCTCCCTGTGAAATACAGCAGCTGGACTTTTAGCTAGCACACAAGCAGTGTTCATATCTATGATCCACAACAGCTAAAAATTTGTTCATATAGTGTCAACAAGGACAGCTAAGAAAACTGATGAATCAAACGAGGTGTATTTGTGCACACTTGTTTACACACAGATTTGTGTGTGGATGAAGCCCAATCATCCTGAGCACAGCAGCAAATTGCCAACAGAAGGGCTGCAAAAGAAAAGAATTGTTCTTGTGCCGGCCTAGTCAAAGTCCAGGCCTCAGCCTGACTGGAGTGCACTGGGTGTTCAGAGAACGATGCATAAAAGAGTGCTTCAAACCTCAATTAACTGAAGGCACACTATAAAGAAGAGTGGACTGAGGATCCTCCACAATTACATGAAAGACTGATGACGTTGCACAGAAAACCATTACTTCAAATTATGCCTGCTACAGATGGTTCTAGAGGTCAAGTCAAAGTTAGCAAAACAGCTGTACACACCTGCAAGAATGTGCATCTACTTACTGGTACATTACTAGCTCCTGATGTACCAAATTATTTCCACAGAAAAATATTAAATTTGTTGACAGTTTGAATTGAATTTGGACAGGGATTTATTGTGGTTATATATCACACATATATACATATATCATCCTACATGTCACGTTTAATTGTAGACTCAGAGACTCTGTTAATTAAAGATAAAAAACAGAAGCAACAAATCTCTACATATATACACAGTTCTAAAGAGCACGGGTTTGAAGTGCTTTAAAATACTTCAATTATGTTGTAACATTATATTTATTTCATTCATTTTCCTCAGGTCACAACAATTAGTACGTGTGGGATTAATAAGTACAACAATGTAATAATATGTAATAATAATAAGAACAATAGAGAGAACAAAATATATATTAAAGATTTTAGAAGCACATAATCTTTGGCGACCTTTATAAGCCAGCCTGGTTAGTCCAAACCCTAAAACACATGAATAAGAAGTTTCTGGACCACATTTAAAATTAGATGAATATCTCTGCACAGTCTCCTAATTATCCTAAATGAGATAATTATGTGTGTAAGTGTTTGTCTTATTGGTCATCCCCACAAACAACCAAGCCAGGACTAGGGATGGTCATCACTTTTCAGTAGTCTTGAAATTCAAGTGAATAGTTGATGTGCCTTTTTTTTTGTCTTAAACATAGGCCTGGTAGGATGTTATGCATTAGTAATGCAGTGTGGTGGTAATGTACCTACGAACTGTTTGCCAGTAACCAATATTCAACAAAATGGAAAAAGCTGCCAACTACTTGGTATCATGCTTAGACAGTACTGCAGAAACAGAACAAGCATGCAATGCCAAAAATGACTAAAATGATCAAAATGTTATGTGTAGAACAAAAGGAAGGGCAGTGCAAAGTGTGTGTAAGGTAAAACTAGCACTTCACAACCATTTCAGAGCAGTTTGGGGTGAGGTGCAATGTTTAAAGAATATCCAATAATATGTTGCAAAATATCATCAAATTAAGGGAATATTTTTTTATTTTTCACCTGATCTTGAATCCAGCCCTCAAAGGCTCGATGATTTCAGTTTGCACTGACTGATGTTATGTCAGTTGTTACATTCTTCATCAAATTTTAAGTTAAATATTTTGCTCATCAGGATCTGATGTATAATTGAAGCGTTTAGCAGTATATTTTGCTCAAAGTGCCCTTTCCTAGCTAGTTTTTGCATCTTCAGCAGTCAAGCTTAATCTTATGGGCTTTTCTATTCCACTGGTCAAACCACAGTGACATCTTTTGACTCCAGGTCATTTACATTAGCCCTGACAGTAATGTGTGTCAGAGCTACGCCGGGCTCATCCGCACACCTGGGCTCCACTGTCTCTGAACTCCTTGAGTGCTGACCTTTGGCCTTAGGAAAGTGGAAACCATCCAGAGGTGCATGCTCTATCCTGCACAGGCTGTCTTCGCTGTCACTGTCATAACTGGGACTATATGAGGCGTTGATGAGACATCCACCAGGCTGAACCTCCTCTGATAGCACGCTGGCCTTCTGATGCATCGCCTGAATTTCTTCCGTTTGGACGGCCTTTTCCATTCTCCATACATCAAGCGGCTCCTCCATCTCCATTTCACTCGGCTCCACCTTACGGAATGTGTGGCGGGCATACAGGCCAATGCAAAACATCTCCACAATCACGCTGTAGTGGTAGATCACTAAGATTGGACAAGAAACGCACAATACAGGACAAGCAGTGTAGAGTGCTTTGGGTGAAACAACAGTGCTTCCATCTTTGTGAGATAGTGAGTTTTCATTCAAAACTATAGCCGATGTAACAATATAACCATACAATAACCATACTCAAAGAAATCAAACTTTAGTTTTAGCAAAGTGATGACAGAATTTTTTTATATTTCCGGTTTATAGTCTTAAATCTTATTATTTGCTCACATTAGATTGTTGAGCACTTATCTAGTATTATTGAGAACTGAAATCTCAGTTGCACTAGAATTCTGTCTCAGTCAAGGACACATCATGTTAGTGTAAGACCTGTTCTGCATGCTTGTTACCTGTCCAGGGTGTACCCTGCGAAAATAAAATCTAATACTTTTCAAGATAGATTTGTTTGAAAAATGTTGTCTGAGTGTTGTGACTGATCATGTCAAGAATAACTGCAGAATTATTTGAGTAAAACCGGATTGGGAGGCAAAAGACTGGAGGAGTCCAGATGTGCTGTCACTTACACTGAGACCGGGCCAAGACAGAGAAAGGTGGTGTGCAGGGGATAACCTCCAGAGCCCCCATAGTCTCTAAGATGCCACTCTGCAGGCCACACAGGACCAGCACCAGGATGATGCAGATGAACTTGGCTCTCAGTCCATAGCCATGCAACACACTCTTTGTTGCTTTGTAAAACAATAGGTGGCCATAAAAGGACACGAAAGTTGACACACCTATGATGCTGTTCACATACAGGTTGGGGTCAACTGAACCCACCTGGAAAAAATAAGACGATAGTTACACTTTTTATTCTTCAGTCTATCCAGTGCTTTTCAGTTCAGATGAGATGATTTGTTATCTGAAATAGACTGAACATGTAAGACTGGGCTCAAAGCCTCATTGTACTTCAAATGTTAAACATAGTATAACTACAGAGGCAGTCTCTACTTAAAGCTATTTGGAGTGTGAGAGAGCTTCATAGTGTTCAAACCACCTTTATAAAAATGAACAATCAGTGCATACAATGTGCAGTGGTTCTGCAGAAATGTGAATCATATGAGGTTCTCCATGACCTTCCCCCTGTACAGTTTAGAAGCCTTTTTGCAGCCTTTGTCAGTAACCATCTACAACCATTATGACTATTATATATGAACCTAGCTTGAAACAAGTTACTTTCAGAAAGAAAATATTTGCACAAGATTGGGAACTGACACTACTCTGACAGTGTTTTGTCTTTGTTGTGTTAAACCCAGTTGCTGTAACAAATTTCCCAGCTTTGGGACAAATAATGTATATCTTCTATTAAATGAACACCAGCACTGGATTGAGCTTCATGAAGTTATCCTTACTGGCAAAATAAGCATAGATCAAAATTTTTATAAACAACTCACATCACCATAGTCATACTGTTCATCTGTCCACAGCACCAAAGTCACGAAGAACAAGATGCTGCGGACCACAGAGAGCTGCAGGACAGCAGCCATCATCCAGGCCCGGCTGCTGCTGCACACATGAGAAGGGACAAGACTTTCACATGACAGTCTGCTACTGTATCGACCACATTTTACACAACACAGCTAGACCAACACAAAGGATATACATGCAGGAAGTGTGTGCAATATATGTGCAAATTCCCATCCAGGTAACATACACAAGTACTAAAAGCCATTATAGACATTAGTGGCACATGATCTGATGAGATGACACCTCTACAATGTCCATGAGATGATACCTGGTGCCTAATAAGACCTTAATCATTTCACTCTACGTGCTGTGGCAGTGTTTTACTCAGATTTGTGGCTGCTGCTGTGTACCTGTTGATGGTCACCATTGGGAGGCAGCAGCAGCAGCAGCAGGGAAAAGGATCTGGAGTTACCTGCTGTCCAGACAACATAGCCAGCATACGCACTTTCCCTCCAAAAAAGTCTGTGATCAGTCCCATGAATTTCAACAAGGTGATAGAGTGATACCTGTGCCAAATACACACATTCGGACAGGATATATACAACCAACCCGTGATCACAGCAAGTCTTTATAGTCCATTCTTGGTAACTTACAAAGAAGCAATGAAACTACACAGAGAAGAGGAACGGGGCACATATAGTGCTATCAGAGATGTGAAGGCAAACACCTAAAGGAAACAGAAAACAGCAGTAAGATTCAGCTGTAGTGCATGCTGGACTGGAGCACATCAGCATGCAATTTCAGCTCAGTTCATAAAAGGAGCTCTGTGTTTGTGTGGGTGTGAGATGAGACTGCAGTTACCGGATACATTCCTAATATCCAAAGGTAGAGAAATTGACGTCTGAATGAGGAAATATTGCGCAAGAAGAAGCCCACCTCTTCCAGAAACACCCCAAGTAAAATGACAGCCAGGCCGGCTGGGATGAGGAAGAGCCACAGCTCATTTTTAATGGCTGAGAAAAAAAGACACAGTACCACACAAAAGCACAAGAGAATTTTTGCAAAAAAGTACACAATACTGCCAGAAACTGGTGAGAAATCAACACACATACACACAAGCTTCCATTTTGATTCCAGTTTCTTATACATCAAGTTCGTTGGATTCTCTCCAGTCAATCATACGTAGTTTATGATAATTAAGTCCTGCGACAATATTTTTTCCTCTTGCAACTGTGCAAATTATTCAGGATGCATTCCGTCAGTCTTTCAGAATTTTCAGCATTTTTAGAAAATGAATGTTTGTAATGTAACATTTCATCTATTGAGTAAGGAGAATGAAAATGTACATCGTCTCAGGTGCAGATTTCTTTAACAGATTTCTATAACTATCTATCAATGGCTAAAAATGCTGAATGATTCTAACAAGCAACAACAAAGTTCTTATAATATTTATTAAAGTCTATTTTTTCTCTGTATACACATCAGAAAAGAATACACATCAAACTTTTTTTGAGCATTATAACTAAAATATTAAACTAAAATGCTACAGCTCATGCCAAAAAGAGTTGAATCTGAGATAGTTTATCACTCCATCTCACTTAGTGGGCATTAACAAGGGGAGATAATAAATGCAATCCTTAATATTCTGCTACAGTGGAAGTAGAAAATTGTACTTACCAGTAAAAATTTGTGATGACAGAGGGATCTCAGGCCCAATCCAGCTGCAGTTGGCCCTACTTCTCATCCTCTATATAATCCTATTCACCACGCATCTAGAGCAAATACATAGGAAATAGCATAATTTACAACAGTCAGCTACCTCTTTTAATTCGTAGCCAACCAAATATCCCAGCACCAAACTTTTACCTTCCAGAGGCTGTAGTTTTATGTAAAACGACTTCCAGGCCTCTCCTGTCCTTTCCGTGTTGACCCAAACACTTCCTGTCTGACTAAAGATGTTAATCATTGATAGATACAGGTAGGGGACAGGTATGGGATCCAAGTTCATCTTGAACAGCCAACAGTTTATGTGAGAAGAACAAATATTTAAAAATACACCCAATATTTAGTGCAGGTGCCACTAATCAACATTTTTCATAAACTGAGGATCATGTGGCTAAATGTGAAATATGACTACTTTTGTCACTTTTAGCCTAAATATTCTGGCCCAATTTGAACGATCTCTCATGCAGTGATAAAGCTAGTACCTCGACCCCTTTAACAGAAACAGCATACAATAATCACACAGTCAAAACAGCTTGGGCCCACAGTGTCCCAAATCTGTCAGACCAGGAGAAATAACTGCCCCGAGTATATCTGGCAGACTCTTATCAAAACTTGTTTAAATGACGTCCCAGAATATGGACTTACTGTAAATAATTCACAGTGAAAAGTGTTTTACCTAGTAGTTATATATAAAGTTTGTTTAAAAAGTAAGGAAATTTGTATTTGGTCAATTATGTCACTGTTGTAACAATGCTTTTTGGTACCACATTTTTAAGAAAATGCATTTGTGGGTTGAGAAGCAGAGTTGAGTATGTGGGATGTGCCCATTAAAAACTTGCTATATCTTCTGTGCCAATGCCAAACAGCTTAATCCTGCAATTGACTCTTGTCAGAACTCTTGTGTTCCGCAAAACCCAAGTTGCGGTATAATCGTAGTGAGCCTTAGTACCATCACCAAATTAAAAGCAATGTGCCATATAGTGGGGGATGTTAGGGATGGGCTTCAAAGTGAGGAAGACATGCCAAGAAAACAGTTTCCTCACCCTGTCAGCTTCAAAAACCACAAGCAGTTTCCTACTGATTTGCAAGACGATATGGCCGACGGCTCTCCTCACAGACAATCTCTGGTCTCACTGGGCTGCCAGGAGGCCTGCCATGACTACTCTTCACAGTCAAGCCTGTTTGCACTGGTATCGGCAACATGTGCACTGGAAGCTGGACATGTGGAGGCACATTATGTTCAGTGAGTAAGTCCACATTCTGTGTATAGCAGTTGGATTGTAGGGTCAAAGGGGAGAGATCCAATTGAGAACATTTGGCGATGGATGGCAAGGGAAGTTTACAAAAATGGAAAACAGCTCCATACAGTAGATGCCCTTCGTGCGGCCGTCTTCACCACTTGGAGAAATGCTCCCACTCACCACATGGAAACACTTGCAACAAGCATGCCGCAATGAATTTTTGAAGTGATCGACAATAACGGTGGAGCTGCTCATAACAGAGTTCATGTTTGGACCTTTGATTTCTGTTTTGGGTGGTTTAAGGGTTTTTTGGAGGTGTAGTCCTAAACTTTTGATCAGCTGTAAAACAGCCTCTTTCAGCTTAAGCGTTGTTTTCAATAAATTGCATGATCAAAAAATGTTTTCTGTCACTCCCATTTCTTCATGGTGCATGCTGAATTTCTACTTAGAACCTAGTTACGATCCAATCCAAAATATGATTTTTGCCATTTTTCAATCGGGAGTGTATATGGTATAGAAAAGATTTTAACTGAAGCTCCACTGGGGCTGTTTTTCATCTAATATCAACTTCACTAACCCTAGGCAAATTGTTAAAAACAACATTTTGTTTCTAAAAAAGCATCTTGAGAAAACAGCGGCAAAGCTACCAGCAAAAAACACGCAAAAAGTGAAAGTTTTAGTTTAATGTTACTTTGCGACATCAGGACGGGGTTTTAGTTCAGCCTTCACATTACAGTAATGTCATTAGCTGATAGACCAACTGAACAGAGCATAATTAATAATAATTAATCACCAAGGCAAAGGAGATACATGCAACAGCTACCTTTGTTCACCCCAAAGCCTTCCCAGCTCACTTTTCATAAGTATCCAGGCTGGTCAACCTCAGGAACATCAATCAAAACACTTTCTTTCACAATAAAAGCTCTCTACTAAATGAAACAATTCTTAACCATTAGATAGTTTTAAAGGGTGGAATATACTTTTTATGCTAAGGGGATGTTATTTTCACCCTTTGCTTACAATCTGTCATGGGCACAATCAATCTCTAGGAAATAAATGAAAGCTATAATTACAGGTTATATACAGTATTTATACTCCTCATTTTAGAATAATGATGCAAAAAATAAATCAACCAGTTTTTTTTACACCTGAAAAGAGACCACAAACTTTGAAAATTATTGCCATCAGCTTTTGCAGGTGTCAAATGAAAGAGAAAATGTAAGTTTCTGCAGATGCGAGGAGTGGTCAGCAGAGTCCAACAGGATGCATAGGACTTTCCACACCCTTGGAGCAGCTGCCTGCTGCTTGCTGCCTTACTGTTGATTCATAGTAACACCTTTGGTCGTACTGACCACAAAAAGCACAAACGATTCATGAAACACTTTATTCTACACCATTTTAAGCTTTTTATATCCACCCCACACCAACAACCAATTGAGAATGACCAATTAGTCTAACAAGAATTACTTTTTACAATTTGTCTTACTGGTAAATTATGGAGATGGTGAAAAAGATAATGGACTCAATGTCCTGTTATCTCTTAAAGATACTGGAAATGATCCTGAATTGTTTGTTATGTCCATCAGGTGACCTGCTTTTGATTGGTAGGGTAAAATGTCAGGTAAAGGTGCGCGTACAGCAGCTCATTTTCAGTTAATTATCTGAACCTCTAGTAGCAGAGAACCTTATTTTCAGTTAAATGAGTGAAACAAGATCCAAACTATAAATATGTTAAATAAATATACACTTTTTGAAAATTATTGTATTTAGCATTTATTTAAAAATTTATAAAAAACACAAACACAAAAACAACAGCAGTAAAAAAAAAAAAAAAGGAAAACATGACAAGAGATTTTAACAAAGCTACATTTCATTTTCTTCACATGATTAGAAGCTGAAATGTATTTGGACCTGCACATGTCAAAGGTCATTCATATGAACGGGCCAGTTTCTACTTTTCATTTTACTAATCCTTTAGAGACCAGTCATTCTTTCAAACAGGCCGGAAAACTTGTTTGGACATCTTTGAGAATCACCACAGCGCACACACCGTCATCCCCCTGTGCCAACGTCCTTCCCACTTAAGCATATCTCTGTCTTTCATAATCAGAAAACAGTCTGGTATACACTGAAACAAAGGTGTCTGTCAGCCTTTTCATCGGCCCAGACAACATTATTTAATTAAACAGTAGAATACCCAGGAAGCAAACACAACCCAGTGGCTGGCCCAGTTCAGTTCAGACCACCTCTGGATGGTGTGGATGGCTGTGAAATCCTGAAAACAATAACAAACATGGACGCTGTTAGTCCCTGCACAGCCCAGGGAATCATACACAAGGTACATATGTGCATTAGGAATTTGCATGCTGTCAGCTAAATGTCCACATGCAACCAGAAAAGGTCAAAGGGTAATTCCTTCTCAAATTAAAATGGCCCTGCTACTCAACTTTCTCCAATGTGCATAAAAAAATATCCTTGGTTTGAACAAATAAATGGTAAATGGACTTATGGCTCTTATATAGCGCTTTTCTATTCTGAGCAATCATAGCACTTTACATTCACCCATTCAGAAATTGTCACTATAGTTGTCTTTTGCAATGTGAAGTTTATTATGAGCATTAGTTGGCTTTAATTTTTTCCCATATTTTAACTAGCCAATACTAGAGATGGACCGATCCGATATTACGTATCGGTATCAGTCCGATACTGACGTAATTTACTGGATCGGATATTGGAAAGAAATAAAAAAATGTAATCCGATCCATTAAATATAAAAAAGCACCTCACAAAACTTGCGACACGGTGTAACTCGGCTCATAACCGTAGCACGTCGGAGCAGTGTGCTCACATGATAGAGCGGCTGTGTGTATTTATAGCCTCGCTACCAAACCAGCATTTCATCTCCGAGGAAGTGATCCCAGAGAGAAGTAAAGCAAGTGTGTAAGTTCATCTCTGAATGTTTGTAAGGCATTCCCACTTAAGCTTAACAACCAATACCTGGAGCGAGTGCCCCTTCTTGCTGCTATTTCAATCGTGAAACTGCTTAATGATCGGCTTTTCTGTCGGGAATCTGTGTCTCTTGTTTGTTTTTGGCCCACTTTGCACCAGAAAGAGGAAACCAGCGGCTGAATAACAGCAGCACGTTTAACCTTGATAAGCTGTTGTTAGAATTTATTTAATGTTACTTTCTACACCAGGATCTTTTTCTACGCAGTTGATGGCTGGTAACTGTCCAGGGGCGGATCTAGCAAAGTTTAGCCAGGGGGGCCGATAGGGCATGAACAGGGAAAATGGGGGCACAAAGACATACTTTTCTTTCTTATTCTCATTTAAAATGTCTAGCTTTTAATAAATAATTATCTGAATCTTACACCCAAAGTTTTAATCTTATGTAAAATATATAGAAGTCCATTACTGTATATAGTAACTGTTAAGTCTAATATACCCTAGTAAGCTATAGTACTTTTTCCTTTGGGAAGATGCCATCTGTGCAGTCTACAGTTCTGTTGAAGGAAGATGTTGAATCTATTTAATTATTCTTGAAAAATTATTAATTTCTGTGCATTTTTTTTTTCCACACTGCATCAAATTAAAGTTGATTAAGTCGATTAAGCATCACGAAGTGGAGGTTGGGGGGTGGTTCCCTATTATTATTTTTTTTGCTGGGAGTTTGCAACCCTATTAGTTAGGTTGCTTAAGATTTCTGCTAAGTACTCTTTAAAATACCAGAATAGGGAGGATGGAGTAGGTTTAAGTTTATTAGATTGATCAGTTTTGCTGAACTATGAAATATTTTGGGTGCAGTGTATTTTTTACATACAGGTACAACAGAATAGCTTTAGTGTTGTTGTTTATTTAAACGTGAGTATAAACGTATACAAAATGCAGCAAGATATTAAAAAAACAGTTTTATTGATTAAAAAACACTATATTGGATTCATATCGGTATCGGCAGATATCCAAATTTATGTTATCGGTATCGGACATAAAAAAGTGGGATCGTGCCATCTTTAGCCAATACGCAGACATTTTTAATGGGTGTGTCCCAAATGGCAGATTCTGAGACTAGTAAGAATTTCATGCTTTTATCTTTACGTTTTTCACATTTTCATGTTCAAAAATTGTCCCTGTGAAAAAATAGCCTGAAAATTGTTTGATTGACCATGGTTTAAAAACTTTTTAAAAATATATATAATGTATGAAAACTTGACTGCAATCATGTTCAACCATTCACCAGATTTTAAGGAAAATCAGAGTTGGTTGAATGAAAAATATTCTAAAAAAATGTGCTGATTTGAGACACAATTTTCACCACAGAATTCAGTTTAAAGCAATCAGACCATTAAAAATAATGAATGTTCTGCAAACAATTACAATTATGAGAAATATTCAGTGAGAATATTCAGTGTTATTATTGTATGAAAGCTGTCACTTGCTTTATTTCCAAACTGAGACTGGGTATAAATTTGCACTCTGTCATAATATCTTCAACATATACAGGTGGGGTTGGCCCTCATGGTGCTCTTACCTCTTCTACCTCCTGTTCATCAACTCCTGGGTCAAACATGGAGCCTAGGTAAGTGAGATGGAAGATGGCCAGCAAGCTGAAAACCAGGTTCAGCAATATCACCCAATAATCCTATAGACCGCAGAGGAGAGAATAAAAGACAAAAGAAAAAATAGAGACAAAAGTTGCATGTTCTCCGTCAATCTACTCAATATTAAGAAATAACAACTTGCTAACAATGACTGTTAGTGTTCTATTCTATGGTTTTTTATGCATCTTTGCTTTGACTACATTGACAGGATGGAATCGTTCTCATGATAAAAAAAATGGTGCCAATCAGATGTTTTTCAGGTGTTTTTTAATGGATCAAAATGTGATGGTGCCTTTCTGTTTTCATGGTTTGGGGCGGAGCCTCCACTGTGTTTCACAGCTGACCTCCTTCCTACATACTGATCACTATTTGAACCAAAAATGTCACATTTGGATTCATCCATTCATCAGTCCTGTTACCACTAATTTTCAGTTTAGTTCTTATGTAACTGTAATCCACGGGCTTTTCATCTCATTCCCTGGCTGCCTCAGTTTCACTGGGACCATGTCCTGAATGGACACACTGCACATAATGCTGAGACGTGGCAAGCTAACAACAGCAAACAGTTTTTTGAAACAGACGTTTGGACTAGAAAGGTTGAAGACTCAAAATAATATAAGTACAAAAGTTCTAGAGTCACATGATTGAGAGTAGCTTGTGCAGACTTAGTGGAGGGCTGTGTGCAGGAATGTGGGCGTGAACCAGGGCAAGGTCAAATAACAGTAAGTTCTCACAAACAGTTGCTGCCTGGATATGAAACTAGATGACGGGAAATGAAACAGCTAGTGTGTGAGAAGAAAATATTGAGACAGGCAGGTGAAGCACCCAAAATGCAGGAGGAGGAAAGCGACAAGAGGTTGGGACCAACTTGTGTGCCAACCAGGGAGAGCTAAGTCTAGACCAGGGCCCTCCCCAATGGTTTTCTGACCACTCAGAAAGCTGATTTTTTAATATTTAAGTTTGTGTACGGCTAAGTTAGCGCACTCTTCCAGAAGTCGGCTACAGCTAACTGCTTGCAGACTGTGAACTGAAGAGATCCATGTACATGTATGGTTTTGAACTGCTTGAGGCAATAAATCTATTGAATTTGAATTGGACTGGTGCTCTCTTTATCTTTATCTCTCTTTATCCTCGAGAAAAAGAACGTGCAACACAGGCTGCTAGTGACATTGAATTTACATACAAGACACAACTTAAAATGAGTCTCCTGTTATGTGGTTCATCTTTTGATTTTGTTGTCTGTTTGTGCTTGAGTGATTCATTAGTCAGTTTCAAATGGCCTAATGACCAAAAAAAAAGAAAAAGGATTATTTGGAGTTATTCAGTTACTTTATTGCCCTGTTTATCTTTGTTGTTCTGTGTTGTTTAGCTGTGCAGCACTTTGAAGTCACCTTTTTACACTGCACATTTAAACACAACACAGGTTAACCAAACTTTGGCTCTGCATCTATGTCTGTCTGTTTGTGTCTCTGTGTGTGTCTGTGTGTGTGTTTTGTTTTTCACTGTCTCCATCTGTTAGCTGAGTAGGGATGAAGCTGTACCTTTTTGTGCTGATGGGTGCAGTCAGAGGCACAAGGCCTAGACAGGATACAGGCACTGAAGATAGAAGCAAGCCTCTTTCTCAGAACTGAGGATGACAAAAATAATCAGTTACATTAAATTAAAAAACTTTAAACATGAAAATGTAAAAAAGGAAAATAGGAGGGGTCCACAAATCTGACTTTCTACCACTAAATGAACACAATAGAGCGACACGACGAGTGCTCCAATTACAGAAAACAAAGCAAAAGAAAAATCAAACATTCCCTCAAACAGCCTTTGGATCACAGCTGTCCCCTGCAACATGCAGACTACTCTGGATGAGTAAAGACAGATAAACAACTAAATTCACACGAGCTTGTTCCTCAATGTGGATCATTATCTGTCGTTTGGATATACTGAGAAAGCAATGTTAATCAAGACCAAATCATATGCAAAGCATTCTGTAATTTATTCAACCTCCTAAAAACACAGCATAAACTGCAGTATAACTAATGCATGAAGGCCAAGTAGAAGGTTCCACTTCACTCAGAAGTCCATACAGCATGTCAGTGTATCCATCCAAACAAAGGTACACTAAAAACACAAATGCATTCTGTTTGGCCAAAGACTAATGACACTGAGTACGGAAGGTGCAGGATAATAGTTCACATACAGGATAAAAGACATGTTATCCCCTCATGTGGTTAGTTTTCCGAAGTGGAAACACCTGTGCGGTACAGATAGAGGGGGGACTCACAGCTGTCGACGACTTTGCCACAAGTTTTAGTCATGGTCATTATGCATATGAAACACAAGACTTTAGATTACGTGTAAGAAATGCACTGATGCTAAGAACTTTTCTGTAATTAACAGAACATAGCACAGTCTGTGCCCTGTTTATTTAATTCTGTGTAACGTTTCAATATGAAATCAATAATATTTGTTTGTTTTTTTCATCTTTCTTTGAAGAGATCAACTGAATTTACAGAGATCAAAGTCAGTGTCCAGTTTGCACGACAGTGCAATAAAAACATTTTTGTCACTAAAATCTAAGAATGACTGTGACAGATAATTGAGGCAGAACTTTTCAGCCCTGTTGACGATCCTTAATAGAAATCTATTAAGCAGTTCTTCAGTGTTTGTGTGTGACCTGGGTCACAACAGATCACATCATGTGTCACTTGTTCCACTTTCACCAGCGAATCACTCTTCTGTGTGAGCACAGAGTTATCCATACCGTGTTCAACATATGTGATGAATCCAAGTGAAAGCAGAACAGCTCCCAGGTGGAAACTGAGACCCTGGAGAAGATAATACAATTAGGTTAAGCAGTAAACTACGTACAACTAGTGGAACAGAATGGTGTGTATGTGTAAGTTTGGTGATGGAGTTTTTATTATGAATGAATGATGTATTTTTATGAATTATTATGTCTATTTTTTATGCTAAAGGACAACAGATGGAAATTAGCCCTTGGCTATAATCTGGTATGTTTACATTCATGTAATTTTTTTTTTACATTTATGTTCATTAACATGCACTGTCCTAAATAAAATAAATAAATAAAATAAATAAATGTTTGGGGTCCACTTGGGGTACCTGTGGTCATTTTTGACAAAGACTTCTATCACCAGTATTTCAACTTTCAGAAAATCATTTTAAACAAATACCGTCATATACCAAACACCTCAGTGAAATGTCATAAGGTGGACACTGCCCAAGCCTAGTGACCTGGTTGTTCAGTGAAATCTCACACACAGTGGGTAATAGTGTATGTATTATTGTAGGGTCTGCCTTATAATATAAAGCACCTTGAGGCAACTGTTGTTGTGATTTGGTGCTATATAAATAAAACTGAATTGAATTAACAGTGAAGTTTAAGCATGGATTTAGTATACTGTATAGACTCTGGATACAAGTGTTGAAGTGTGCATCATCTTACTAACATGCAGTAAGGCGCTGGCTGTGTATGTCACCAGGATAGCTGGAAAAGTTCCCAATTTCATGGCGTTTTTAAAGACATCTGAAAAAGATGGAGAACAAACCACAATGAACTCACTGAAAACAACATTATGACAACATGGTGCTCATACAAGATCACCTGCTGCTCCCTTTACGGCTCATCAGAACGGATCATCTGCTCAAACGATCTCTATCGTCATCCTCCTCTGTCATACCAGCCCTCTGCATGTCCTCCTACACGATCCACGAATCTTCTCTAAGGTCTTCCTCTTTTCCTTCTGTCTGGCAGCTCCACCACCACCATCATCATCATCATGATCATTTCTTTAACGTATCCACTCGCCCTCTGAACAGGCACTTCCATCTTCAATTCACAAAACACTCCTGACACTCATCTTCATCCACTCCTCCTCCGCTTTGAACGGTTGATCCCAGAATATTAAACTCCTCCACCTTCACTACCTTTGCTCCTTGCACGTTCCAATTTCCATTTCTCTCTCTCTAATTCACACGTGTTTTCTTGCTTCTGTTGACTCCCCTCTTCTCTCCAGCACATACCTCCCTTTGCACGCTACTCTGACTACAGATCAGTGTTATCTGCAAACGTCATATCCCCACAGACTCCTGCCTGGGCTCATCTGTCAGCCTGTCCATCACCACTGCAAATAAGAAAGGGCTCAGAGCAGATCCCTGACATAATTGCAGCACCACCTTGACTCCATCTGTCACTACTGCACACCCACACATGTCCAGGACCACCCTCACATACTTTTCTATCACTCCTGACTTCCTCATACAATACCACAGTGCCTCCTTTGGTACAACATGATCTGTGTTCTCTGTACTTCTCCAGTGACACTCTGCTTTATGCCTCTGTAGATACTCTGCACATCACTCATGTTCTTGAACATAATTTCTCAGGTATCCTCTCACTCTCTAAGATTGTGTTTAACAGTCTCCACTATGGGGCTGCCACAAACGATTATTTTGATAGTCGACTAGTCACCGATTATTTTTGCGATTAGTCAACTAATCATATCATGTATCCGCTTATTGCACCAGCATGCATCTGCTCTTATATGACTATCATTAGCTTACAGCTTTAAGTGTTTAAGGTGCGTGCTAACTAAAAATAATGACAAGATGGTAGTTTATTAAATTTTAATGAAATTTGCAGATTGTTTCAGTGGAGTTTAATTAACTCAGCGGTCTGCTCCTTGCTTTCTAAAATATAACAGGACACCGGAGTATATTCTCGAGCATCTCACACTTCTGATAATCAGTTATCTGCTTGACGTTTATTCAGCTGTGTAAAAACTATAACTTTAATCTCAGCCAAACCGATTTACTCAGGAACAAATAAAATACTGAATATAAGTGACTTATATATCATGTTTAACCTGAGTAGCGAAAAACGGCGGTGGGTTTGAAAACGATTTGCCGGGAGTCCGGTGTTCTCAGCGGCTCTAGTGAGCCTTGAACCCCGGCTAGCTATCGAGCTGGTGGGTAACAGACGTCTCCGAAAACGTCGGAGCGCTTTTGAAAATATGTGGCGTCTTGATAAACTGAGCAGATATTTTAAGTTTACACAGATAAATTCTCGCCTGAAAATATGTTAAACATTTATTTTGTGACCCAGAAAGAATAATAAGAGTAATATTAAAAGTGCTGCTGCCATCTTCTGTTTCAGTCCGTTATTACACTCTTAAATCCTACTACTTATTCCTGCGTCTTTTGGGATCTTACAAAGCTTCAAACGAGGCGTCGACTATTAAATCAGTCGTCGACGATTTTGATAGTCGACTAACCGTGGCAGCCCTACTCCACTATCTCTTAGACATCGCCATACCTCCACAGGTATGTTGTCTGTATTACTGTAGGGTCTTTACCTTACAGTATACAGTGCGCTGAGGTGACTGTTGTTGTGAGCTGGTGCTATGTAAATTGAATTGAACTGAACTGAATCTGGACCAACCACCTTTGCAGTTTTCATGCTCACGAGCTCAATCTCTCTGCCAATCCACAGGTTCTTTTCTCTTTCCTTAGTGTTGAGCCTCATATTCAACCCTCCAGAAACCTTTTCCACATCAGGGCTCTAGAGTCTGACCAAATTTTTTGATGGTGCCACTAAAAAAATCTTAGGTCACACTGGTCTAGCTGTTCGAGTGGGGGGGAAAAGTCTCCGCAACCCTGAAAGTCTCCCTGTGGTCAACAACAGACACACATTATGCCCCTATCGTGGTATAAACCAATCAGAGATAGTCAGGGGCGGGACCTCTCTGATTGGCCTTGGTCCAGATATTCCTGTAGTACTTTGTGTGTAAGTTCGAAAGTGCAGGTGCCAGGTGGATAGAGAGAGGTGAGTAGCTTGAATAAAGCGATAACAATTCATTAAATCTGAATCGACTTTTAAATATAAATGTATTTTGCCAGAAACGCCAGAATCTCAGGTTAAAGCTCACAAAAGTATTTCAACAACCGCCAAACAGCAAATGAGAGCAGGTACACAGATTTCACACAATGACATAAACACAGAGCGGACCCGACGCATCAGAATCAGCTTTGTCTTTCTGGGCTTTCTCACCCAACGGCCTGTACACGGACACGCCCTCGGGGCCGAAAGCCGACAGCTCACAGATTCTGATATGTCCCGCTTTGTGTTTACGTCTTTTTTGTGCTAGATTCTGAGCTGCAGGTTTTATCTCTCTCCAACCAAAATTCACTGAACCAGCAGCAAAAGAATATCCAAACTATGCTTCACATTTCATAAATGTCGTCATTAATCTTCTCTTACTTTTGCTGTTTTGCTTCCACCACGATAAAAATCAAACTTCATGCACAGCTCTCTCTCTCTCTCTCTCTCTCTCTCTCAGTGTACTTCAAGAACAGTTTCCCATCTCAAATCTCTGTTTTCTGCATTATTCATTCGCTTAGTACCCATCAGTGCACCGTTGTTTACAGCACTGTCGGCCGCTGTCTTCTTCCTTTTTTTTTTTTTTACTTTTAACTTGGAACTTTTAACTTAATTTTTTAACAAAATTGAATTGTATCAAATCGGGACCTCGTGAATCGTAATCGAATGGATTATAGAAATCAGTGACGATACCCAGCCCTAGTGAGCAGCCTAGGCCTGACAGAAGTGGATGTAGCTGTGGGTAATGAGAAAAGATAATAAGAACTATTGATAACTTTTTTGTTAAGGCCTAATTCGTCTGAAATTCATAGCCAGTGCTCTGACACGGAGCCATGAACGCTGAACAAGCACAGTGTATCCAAAAACACGATAAACGCACGGCCCAAGTGTCCCCTCTACCCACTGCTGCAGGCAGCAGCAAAACAGGTCATCAGAGGGGGCCGATGTGATAATTAAATTTAACATTGCCTACAATATCACCAAAGAGTGCCAACGCACTTTAAGCACAAGCACTTTTTCAGTAACTTATCTTTCTTGTAGAAATGTGCTCCAAATAAAGAACTTTGTATTGACAAGATTGTTAATTAATCATTTACAAATCAATATTGTCTGTATGGACAGCAATTTCCCCCCCAAAAGTGCACATGTAAAACTGCTGTGTTAAGCGATGCGGTTGAAAAATTTGGGTGCGCCTAACTTTTTTGTGCTGGTGGGCATCAAGGTGCACCAGTGCAACCGTGGCAAAAAGTTAGTCTAGAGCCCTGCACCTCTTTTTACTGTACGCTACTCCTGTATATTGTATTCATGTCATTTTTTCTTTGCCAGCTTCTTTAAATACTCTTCTTTCTCATTCCAGCACAAAGTCTCCTTGTCTACTTCCCAGAGGTTCCATCAAAAACCTCCTCTGCAGTTTCCCTCAGGACTCCAGCTGTACTTTCCTAGTCATCTGTAACTCTTCACTAACACTCAGAGCCTGTCTTAATCCTCTTAAACCTAGCCAAGGAGTTAACAGAAACCCAGAGAGATATATTAAGAATAATATGTTGTTACTAAAACCTCTAAACGTTCATCACTCAGTAACAGTGTTAGTTGTTGTCCCTGCAGTAAGAGGCAGGCCTGTGTTCACTGAGCCTGTGAACAACTCCAGTAAGGTTCAAGTTACACCTTTTAATAAAAGCTAGAGTTAAGCTAACTAAGATCTTGTTTGCTGTTATTTCTGTTAATTAGATATTGTATCTTTCAAAGAAATTAAAAGACAAACATTGATTTTATATATATATAGAAACAAATGTAACAATTGACAATACTCTCAGTACTTGTTTATGGTGCCTCTAGTCCATAGGTGTCAAACTCTGGCCCGCGGGCCAAATTTGGCCTGTAGCCTAATTACATTTGGCCCATGAAGCCATACCAAATTACTATCAGAGCTGGCCTACTGGTATTATACAGTTAATATATATATATTGTTTAGTATTAAGCTTTGCTTGTTCCATATTCAGTTTTTCAGCAAAACTTGTTTGAGTCCATAAGAAAAGATTCATTCTTATATCTAGAGGAAGATTTTTTTTTCAATAAATATTAGCGTTAGCCCGCGACTTTGTTCCAGTTTTGAATTTTGGCCCACTGTGTATTTGAGTTTGACACCCCTGCTCTAGTCGCCAAAGATGGTTCACATTCTACAGTTCTTTCATTGCTGCAATTCCCTTTCAGTGTGTACACGCTAGAAAAGCCGTCTGCTTCTGCTTCTGTCGGTTCAACAAATTTTGGCATCCTTAAATTCGACACTCTGGAAAGTTTAACAGACAGAGAAGATTGAGACTTACAGGTTTTAAGCCAGCGAGACATGGGGATGTTCCAGCATGTAACCACCATCACCATGGAGCGAGGGATTTCCACACTGAGAGGCTTCACCACTTTCATATCCCTGCACAGCACGCACGCACACACGCACACACACACACACAACTTGTTTTTTTCCACTTTTTAAAAAAATTTTGAATCACAGTCAGATTTCTAATGTGAATCTTCTTGGACTGGCACCGAGTCAGTCTCTGGCAGCATGTCATTCTTTGTGTTGCTACTAGCCTGCCTTGTTATTCCCAGTTGCTTTGTGCAAGACTTTTCTTCCCTTCTTCAGGAATCTTTGTTTGTCCGCTCCAGCTAGAATTGTCTTAGCAACGTTTGGTTCAAGCAATCTGGGGCATTTTGCTGTGCAGAGCCTGTTGCACTATACTGCTATCATATAATAAGCTAGATTGGAAGCCTGCCATTACACCCAATGATGCTCTTCAATTCTGCCTTGTTTTACAGTAGATTATTCTAGAGGGTTGAAAAACTTGACTGTTGATTAAACAGTTTCCAGGATGAAGAGAGCAGAGCAGCTGATAGCAGATCAGCTAATCTTACCATCTTGTGTTGTCTTTATCTTCAGTGAATCCTCCTCCGGCCAGCATGCTGGTGCCTTCGCTCAAGTGACCCACAAAGTAGTTACTGAAGTGGAAGGACACTGCATTCTCGTAAGCATGCAGCCACCTATGCAACACACCACAATCAAGTCACATACACACATCATCATTAAATAATCTCTGGCTGGCACACGACAAATAATTACAGCAATTCACGTTAAAGCCAAATAACTCGAGCAATCAGACTTCTAGTGCTAGTTCTCACCCAGCAAGTTATTCATTTCCATAAAACGTCAGAGGTGGACTGATTTCTGACTGGACTACTCATCTGCTGATCTCATATTGCTTCCTCTTACGACACTATGATTGATACACCGACGTCATTTTTTTTCTTCAAGCATGCAGATAATCTAAACAACTCGTACACCTGAGTCACTGTATGTAAGAGCTCCTTATCAAAGCAATGGGAATAAGACAAACCGGAATTAGCCAGCTGCACAAACAGATATGCAAAAATGTTTTGGATAACAGTGTATTCAGTTCATAACTGTAAAAAAGAAAGACTAGCAATGGAGCACAAATAAAATAAAAACAGTATTAAAATAGAATAAAACATAATTATTTAATCCATAGTCTAATCATTTAAGGTTTAGATCATAAATGGGGTTAAAAGTCATACATCACGGATCACATAACAATTACAAATACAGACACACATATCTATCGAGTGTCACAGGATTGTTCTCATGACCAAGATGTTATGATATTTTGACTTACTGTGTGACATTTGTTCCCGTTTATAATCTAAACCCTCTAAGATTAGACTCCTCAGTAAACACTAAACTGGCTGTCTTCTCATCAGAGCTCCTCATCACATTCTGTCCGATATTTTCCTGGGAAAGTATCCCTACTTTGCACCATTCTGTTGATTAATCGGCCCTATTGAGTTTAATATAAGAAACGGTGCATCATTTTTTCCCTTTTTATTTTCACAGCTGCCAAATTTCATCTGTCTCTGTTAAACACTTCTATTACATTTGATATGAGTATGATATGCTTGTGTGTCATGCCTTCATTTCGGTGTCTGAAATCACCAGAAGGAAGACTCTCAAGTCATACTAATTAAAACCAGTGCAGATGCATATTAGCTTCTAATCTTCTGTATAACAAACTGAAGATATACTGTTATGTGTGTGAGAAGACAAAGACTACAGTGCCAATTTCAAGAAGTGAGAAAAGTATGACACTACACTATGATACCATCATCAGAACATGACTAAATAGTTTCTATACTTGGGAATTTGAACAAATGTTAATACTTGGGGCAAAGCCTTACCTTTCTCAAATGTATCTTGGAAGCAGAGAAAGAAAGACAGACAGTATAGTGTCAAAGCAGTGTAGTGGAACAGTGCTCTGGGTGTAAAAAGAGCAACGATTGAATTAAAATCTCTTACTTCTTTGTGACAGAGTTTCCATGGATCGGGATGAACCACGGGAAAAGGTATGGGGCAATACAGGTGGAGATTAGCAAACAGATCTGACTCTTCACTAGACTGCCGCTAGAGGTATGCAGCCACAACCAGCTCTGAAACCCAAATCCATCATTACCATCACAGTGCCATACAGGACTAGAAAGCATGCAGATTAAGGTAGAACTGGCAGTTACTCACAAGTTTTGTGCCTTCAATAACATTCTTATAACTGGAGAAGCTGATCCAAGGGCCAAAGACGGCAGTACCCACAAAGAAAATATAGCCCAGGAACTCAGTTGGCGAGGGCAGGCTGCTCAGTGCACCTCTGTCCAAGTCAAAGGCCACAGAAATGGCCTTCATGGCCACCACCATCTGAGAGCCTCAAAGAGACACAAAAATAAAGTAATTTGTTACCATTACAGGATACTACATTCACATTTTATGAGGAATCACTTCCTCATAGAAGTCACTATTATAAGCTAACATAGTCTGAATATAATCTTATTAAGAGTAAAAGGTGTCTGTTGTGAGGCTTGATCTATACATTACAGATGTACATATATATGACCAATATACTATAGTTCACAATGGTCATTTTTTTCAGTCTATGAGCTGCATCATATATGTGCTATCAAGTCTTTCTAACATGTTGGACTGAGCTTTCATTTGCTGTATAGGTATTAGGGGCATGAATGCCATGGTAATTTATCAAACTGTTCTTTTTCCAAGGTAGAGTCTAAAGCATACAACTTTAATTACTTTAAAAACAACAACTGGGTGCACAAGTTTTATTATGAATTAATCAGGATTTTCTCTAAGCTACACCAGGTTGAAAGTATACATACATCTGCACTAATACTTGGACCTCAACCAGATGCTTTTTGGTAGGCACCGCACCAATTTCTCTGTGGCTCACTGGAGTCCTAAAGCTTTAGACATGTAACCCTTTCCATACTGACTTTGTTTCTCAGCTGTTTCATTACATCGTAGCAGGAAATATTGCTTTTTGAGATCTTTTATCCTCCTTCACGTTTTCAGACAAGACCTATTTATTAAGTGACGTCTTGACTTAGCAGATGTGGCTGTAATCAGACATTCTGCATTTACTCAGGCTTTGTCTAATATTAAAAATGTGTTTGATGATATGAAACCTAGGGAAAAATGTTTTCACAGCATTTAGCCTGTATCCATTTTAATCCCTGTGTGGACTAGAGGAAGTCATACTTATCCCCCAAATTAAAGATCTATGCTATACAGATTCCAACCTGGAAAAGGGGGTTTAAAGAAATAATTTAAAGACATAAATTACAATGATACTCATGCCCATGATGACTGGGTGTAAATATAATAATAATAATAAGAAGAATATATTTAATTTGTTGCCATACAAGGTTGACGTACAGGGAACAAAAGATAAACAGTACAAAGGCTAAAATAAACCTTTAAATGTTTCTCCAAGACACAAAATGAAAATTGCAAAAAAAATTACAGAAGATTAACTAGGAACAAAAAAAAATTGATGTAATATTTACCTCTTATTTTGTGCCAGGTCACCGTGTCAATTAAATGCAACTCTCTAAAAAGAAGAGGCAGAAAAGTAACATGATAAGCCATCAATGCTACTCTAGAAGCTGGACAGTGCAGCACTAAAGGAAATGAATTACTAAATTATTATAGGAATTGCAGCTCCTAGATAGACATGTACAACTGCTCTATTTGTCTCTAAGTTTAGGCATGAGAACTCAGACTGCAACTGTACTTTTCATCATTGACAACTGCTTTAAATAATGATGGTGTATTAAAAACCAAGACTATATTAAGACTATATTTAGCTGGAACACATCCAGTTTACAAGGATATACTTATTAAAATGAAATAAAATCTCACCACAAGGAAAACTTTATCTGCTCTACAATGTTTCAACAGATAGGTCACTTATTACCTGTGTAGTGTTGTGATTTCTGTAATCGAATATTATGGTGAACAGTACTGAACACTGCACTGAGGTCTAAAAGGACAAGCACAGAGAGGAGTCCACTGTCACGGGCCATGAGAAGATCATTTGCAACCTTCACTAAAGCTGTTTCTGTGCTGTGGTGCATCGAAATGCTGAATTAAAGTCTTCATATAAATCATTCCTCTGCAGATGCTCTCTTAGCTGTTTGACAACTAACCTTTCAACAATGTTTTTAACTAAAGGGAAGGTTAACATGAAAACATTTCCAAACACACTGACCTCAGATGTTTGGTTTTAGCTGGACCCTAAGATAAGACACGGCCTAAGACTGCAAGACTCTTTCTTTTCACAACTCTACTGTAAGAGTGACGTTCACGTTAAGATTAGCTGCAGCTTCTTCTTTACAAAAAACAGCACTTGAGCCTTCTCAGCTGTCTGCTTGGTTCTCCTTTTATCGATAGCGAGTCTCCTGGTTTGCACACTTGTTGTAGGTGCACAGAGAAATATGGCTGCTGCAGAAACCAGATCTAGGTTGGTTGACTTGCCTGCACAGGAGTGCACTGTCTGAGTGCACACTTATTATATACAGGCAGGGGTGGGACTTTACTTTGATGGACAGACCATGCAGCCAATCACATTCAAAGACATTATGTGAAAGAAGGAAGGGGGCAGATGTTCAAAAGACAATAAGTGTGTTGGTACAGGCCAGGTACACAGAGAGATTTAAATGCAAGCGTGTTGAGAAAAAATGAAGAAACAAGTGAAAACGTAAACTCTGTATGCATCTGGATGCATTTCAGTGATAACCTCAAACCTGAGTGTAGAATTTATAAAATTAGGACCTAGCTGAAGTGATACCCACTTTTATTTTCAGCAATTTTCCATTATGAAGGACAAAAAGTTTCAAACTTGTAAAGGACTTAAACCTCGTGTAAACCCAGTAGTAGTAGTAAATGTATAAAATGCGTAAATATAGTGTATAAAAGTAAAGTTTTATGAAAACAGAATAAAAAAACTTGCTACCTTGATAAAGACTAAATTCACAGTTCAGTATTGAATATTACATAAAATAAATTATATAAAAGTGTCTGCAGAAATATGTAGCACAGAGCCATGGCTCAGTGTCTACGTGTCTAAATGAATGTGTGCATGATGCCATTAAAATTCTTAACTTGGTTGATCTGCTGCTCACCACAAACAAGCAGATATTTTTGACTTTTAACTGTATTTTCACAAGTTTCAAAGCGTTTCCTACTGACTTGTTATAATTGCTGGCGGTGTCTTGTAAATAGTGTTGGATGTAATCCCATTTTTCAGTAATGCATAGGGATGGAAATAGATAAAAAAAAATTAGCAATTCCAGTTCCATAATCACTTATCGATTCTCACTGACTCTGTTTTGAGAGTAACTACCATTACGAAGCATCAATAAAAAAGACATTTGTGCAAACTAATTGCACAGCTGTAGGTCAAAAAAAAAAAAAGGTTACTCAAAAAACTAATTATTTCACATATTAAATAGAACACTTTTATTAAAAGCTTTACTGCAGAACAATCAGTGGTGGATGGAGCAGCTACAAAGTTTGTTTTTCCTTCACGTCAGAGTTTGTTAATCAGGTGCTTGGATGAAGGACTCCCGATAGTGTTTCCCAGTAAAGGTTTTAATGGTGATCACAGGAACAGCACTGCTGTTTTGGATTAGAAACACGTTTTGTTTCACTCAACCTGAGCTCAGTAACGGCTCCGTCTCTTTGCTCTTCGTGGTGTGTAAACAGACTCCGGCTCCATGTTTAACTGTGCCAGGAACGTCATCACTGCTACTGTTATGTTATCAGTCTGTTTGCCGAAAACTGCGGGCTGTGTGGGCTCAATGTTGTCAGACTTTTTGTTCACACGCTGCTCCTAAATACATTTCCATTGCAGGTCTATTTTTAGTTGCTAATGTGGGTGAAACACTCGTGTTTACATTGTTAAAGACATCGGCGCTACAGAGCCGTGCATTACACAAAGGAAAGAATTTGTGTCGAGAATTTTTTGTAATCAAAGTGCACCCAGGACAGAAGCAACACATTATGCTGCTAAAACACCTTCAGCTCTTTGCAAGCATCTGCACAAACAGCATGGGTAGCTGAGGAATAGAGCAGGTGATCTACTAATTGGAAGGTTGGTGGTTCCATCCCTGCTCCAGTCTGCATGCCAAAAGATAAGACACTAACCCTCTCCAATGCTACTTACGCGTAGAAAAATCTTGTATAAAGTGTAGAGGTAGAGTAGAAAAGCAGTCCATTTATCATGCTAACACAACCTAGCCAAGAACCCAGAGTGATGTTCAAGCTGAGTGAATGCCAACCCCAGCCCAGCCAGCCATGAACTTCACCAGGTAACAAACTGATGATCAGTCAGGTTGCAATCTCTGTTTCTACTGGCTCATTTTTCTAAAGTAGCATCACCGTGCCGATCACTTTAAAATCTTTCGGTGCTGTTGGCTTCCTGTTCATACCCAAATACTGTATCCTCATTAGGATATGGATTTGTGTTTGTGTGGGTTTGTAGCCCAAGGTGTATACAGTTACATGGTAATTATGCCCATATGGAAAGGATATATATAAATCTTATAAAGTTTGTATCTGTCTTGTGTGAAACTTGTATGAAAAGCATACAAGAGTGAAAACAGATATAAGATCCCTTGAAAAAGTATATAAATGAAACTTGTATGTTTTGGATACTTATTAAAACAATATATGAAAGTAATGAGAAAGTGGCCACTTTCATGAGTAAATCATATAAGCCTTATATGATTCACTATATGAAGTAAGCCACATCTTATGCAAGTCTTTTATAAGTTTTTTCTATTTCTTTTCCATATGGGTGTGACATGTGTTTCAGGTCATTCTAAAGAGAATTGAGAAATCAATGTAACAAGTAGTGTAGCAAATTACTTTCTCCAACAAGTAACATACTGTATTACTTTTAAGAACACACTGAGCTCCACATATCAGTTCTTACATTTAAAGTGGGAATGCTCTCCAACCATTCAGAGAGTAATTCAGTTCATCCATCCATCCATTCGCTTCCGCTTATCCTTTTCAGGGTCGCGGGGGGCGCTGGAGCCTATCCCAGCTGTCATAGGGCGAAAGGCGGGGTACACCCTGGACAGGTCGCCAGTCTGTCGCAGGGCTAACACACAGGGACAGACAACCATTCACACTCACATTCACACCTAGTGACAATTTGGATTAATCAATTAACCTATCCCCACAAGCTGCATGTCTTTGGACGGTGGGAGGAAGCCGGAGTACCCGGAGGGAACCCACGCAAACACGGGGAGAACATGCAAACTCCACACAGAAAGACCCCGGCCTGATGTTGGAATTGAACTCAGGACCTTCTTGCTGTGAGGCAACAGTGCTAACCACCGTGCCACCGTAATTCAGTTCAATTCAATGTAATTCAATTCTATTTAAAATGTCAATAAAGGGCTATTCTGTTCATACAGCGTCAAATCACAACAACAGTTGCCTCAAGGACCTGAACTTGCATACAGTGGCTTGCAAAAGTATTCGGCCCCCTTAAACTTTTCCACTTTTTGTCACAAACATGAATCAATTTTATTGGAATTCCACGTGAAAGACCAACACAAAGTGGTGGACACGTGAGAAGTGGAACGAAAATCATACATGATTTCAAACATTTTTTACAAATAAATAACTGCAAAGTGGAGTGTGCGTAATTATTCAGCCCCCTGAGTCAATACTTTGTAGAACCACCTTTTGCTGCAATTCCAGCTGCCAGTCTTTTAGGGTATGTCTCTACCAGCTTTGCACATCTAGAGACTGAAATCCTTGCCCATTCTTCTTTGCAAAACAGCTCCAGCTCAGTCAGATTAGATGGACAGTGTTTGTGAACAGCAGTTTTCAGATCTTGCCACAAATTCTTGATTGGATTTAGACACCAGACAGGTCAGGGATAAAGTTATTGAGAAATTTAAAGCAGTCTTAGGCTACAAAAAGATTTCCCAAGCCTTGAACATCCCACGGAGCACTGTTCAAGCGATCATTCAGAAATGGAAGGAGTATGGCACAACTGTAAACTTACCAAGACAAGGCCGTCCACCTAAACTCACAGGCCGAACAAGGAGAGCGCTGATCAGAAATGCAGCCAAGAGGCCCATGGTGACTCTGGACAAGCTGCAGAGATCTACAGCTCAGGTGGGGGAATCTGTCCATAGGACAGCTATTAGTCGTGCACTGCACAAAGTTGGCCTATATGGAAGAGTGGCAAGAAGAAAGCCATTGTTAACAGAAACCCATAAGAAGTCCCGTTTGCAGTTTGCCACAAGCCATGTGGGGGACACAGCAAACATGTGGAAGAAGGTGCTCTGGTCAGATGAGACCAAAATGGAACTTTTTGGCCAAAATGCAAAACGCTATGTGTGGCAGAAAACTAACACTGCACATCACTCTGAACACACCATCCCCACTGTCAAATATGGTGGTGGCAGCATCATGCTCTGGGGGTGCTTCTCTTCAGCAGGGACAGGGAAGCTGGTCAGAGTTGATGGGAAGATGGATGGAGCCAAATACAGGGCAATCTTGGAAGAAAACCTCTTGGAGTCTAGAGACATACCCTAAAAGACTGGCAGCTGGAATTGCAGCAAAAGGTGGTTCTACAAAGTATTGACTCAGGGGGCTGAATAATTACGCACACCCCACTTTGCAGTTATTTATTTGTAAAAAATGTTTGGAATCATGTATGATTTTCGTTCCACTTCTCACGTGTGCACCACTTTGTATTGTTCTTTCACGTGGAATTCCAATAAAATTGATTCATGTTTGTGACAAAAAGTGGAAAAGTTTAAGGGGGCCGAATACTTTTGCAAGCCACTGTACTTGCTTGTACGTATCTGGGACAGGCATTTTGCTGATGAAATGCTGCTTTGGCAGCACATAGCGCAGCTCCATTAAGTTTTGTGAAGCATTTTTGCAATTTTTAATGCATCAGATTATCAGACATTTTTATTTCTTAGGCCAGGACAGGCTCAGTATTGGGCTTCTTGGCTAGGTTGTGTTAGCATGATAACACAACCTAGTATCAGTATTGGGATACTGTACATCCCTGGTCAGGATGAGATTCAGAGTGTGATTAAAACAATCAGTGGGATCATGTACACTTTGAGAGAGGCCAATCAACTCTAATAAAAAAAAAGTAACATGTTGCATTGACTTTCATTTTCAGCATCTACATGGATGCTAAAAAATGCCCACAATAATTATAAGAAATCTGAGTACAGGCTAGGAGGACCATAGATGACAACAAAATTGTTTTTTGACTTTTTGCATTAGAGTCAGGCTTTTAAAAAAAATCTAACTAAATCTAACTCTGCCTGGGTCTCTGATAAAGCCATCTTATAACATAACAGGGGGTAGCCATTATTTTGTACATAGTCTATCAGTGTTTAAGAGTATGGATTAAAAGCAGTTCATCTTGATAACATATGTCCCCTTATTGGTATGTGAAGTCAGAGGACACGCAGGAAGAACACAGCAAGAAAACAATCACCTGGATTATTTTCAGACTATTACATGGAAAAGTTGAGAAAAAAAAACATCTTCAACTGACTGAAATTCTGTACAGCTTGGGCCTGTTTATTTGGATTGAAACGGCTGTATTAGGCTCCATGTAAATGTAATTGCAGGCTCAGCCAGCACTGTGAGATAACAGCTACAATCTTCTTGCCTTCTAAAAAATGTTTCATTTCATGCTGTACCACATAGTTCTTTTATTATTACATAATCTTCTTCATTAGTGACATCTCACTGATGCTATTTATTTTGTTACAGAGCTTTGGGCCCCATTACAAAGTTGAAGGTTCAGTCAGGTTAAGGTCTGCATCACTTTGAGATCATTGTCCAACTTGAGCTGTCAGACAGACAGCCTAACATATGACTCTAGAATACTTGAGTGCTCATGTATTATGTTTGGTTTTCTCCAAATGTGACACTGTGCGTTGTGGCCAGACGTCTGCACTTTGGTCTCATCGGCCCAAAAGATGTTGTTGAAGTCTTGTGATTTGTTCAGATGCAATTGTACAATCCTAATCCATGCTGCAATGTTCTTTTTAGAGAGAAGAGGATTTTTTTCCTGGCAAACCTTCCCAACAAGCCACACTTGTTCAGTATTTCTCTAATTGTACTGTCGAGAACTTTAACAGTTAAGGTGTTTGCACACCAAGTGTGATGAAAAAAAAACCCCTGTGAAATCCTGCAGTCCTGAACATGCAGCCTGCAGAGCAGCAGAGTCGTCTGCACTTCCTGAGCACTTTGGGCCTGAGCCTAACTGAATTTTGCTAGGACCGTCCACTCCTGGGAAGACTGTGACACTTGTTAAGAGCACTTGATTGGCATCAACTGACTTAACTTAATTACTATCTTATTTATCAATTTGTATGGAAGTTCTAACCCTTACTGCTTTCATACTAATTATGAGAACTCTGTTGATTTACTTCCAATCCCCTCTGTCTGCATAAAAGCAGTGTTGGAACACACTGTGGTACCATACCCTCATGAGCATCAGTTGAACAGTATTGTACTGCAGAAGGTAGTGTGATGGTGCAAGAATGGAGAGGAAAAAGGTGATTAACAATGGAAGAGAGACAGACCATCATAACACTGTCGGTCTGTCCTACAGAGAAACTGCAAAGAAAGTCAAGGTGTCAGTGAGTCCAGTTTGCTTCATCATCCAAAGGCTCAGAAACAAAGTCTGTAGACCCAAAGACACAACTGAATCAGAGGCCAAGTTACCAGCTGTGTGATAGGCGGCTGACAGGACAACAGCTTCAAGCAGCTTAATAGTGGTCGTAGTAAGAAAGTCTCAGTTTCAACTGTGAAGAGAAGACTTTGAGCTGCAGGTTTGACAGGACGAGTTGCAGCAAGAAAGCCAGACGTCAGAATAAGACAAAGAGGCTTGGCTGGGCCGTGAAACACCACCATTGGACTACTGAAGACTGGAAGAAGGTATTATGGACTGATGGATCAACATTTGAAATCCTCGGTTCATCACACAGGATCTTTGTGTGTGGCATCAACGGTCAAACATGGAGGAAGAAGTGTGATGGTCTGGGGCTGTTTTACTGGATCCAGGGCCAGTGACTGTACAGAGTGAGAGGCTCCCTGAACCAAAACCACAGCATTGTGCAGCACCATGCAGGACCCTCTGGTATGTACCTAGTTGGTCAGGGATTCATCCTACAGCAACATAAAGACCCAAAACATAGATCCAAGCTGTGCCAGAACTACCTCAGGAACAAAGAACAAGGTGGTGAGCTTGAAAACATGGAGTCCAGCACAGTCTCCAGACTTAAACCCCACCGGGCTGATTTGGGATGAACTGGACAGAAGAGTTTCCAGCTGTAATTGCGTTTTTGTATTATGCTTTCATTACAGAGTGCAATGAGACATTAAACAGCGTAATATTTAATAAAAAAAAATTGGAAGAAATTAGTGTGTTCTAAAACTTTTGACTGGTATTGTATGTGACACTGGTTTGGAAGGTAAGCAAAACTCTTTGTTATAAAAAAGCTTTCAAAATAAGGAGCAGCCAACAAGTTACAGAGCGTTAGCCTCCAGAGGAGTGCCCTACTGTCTACTGCCAGCCTTTTCTCTGTGCAAATGTTTAGAAAACACTGAGGAGCAATTTTCCTGGTACAAAAGTGTTTTTGTCTGCGTTTCTCACCCTGTTAGGATATAGATAAGGACGACACCTGAGACGAAGAGGCCGTGGCTGCTCGAGTTTCGGCAGAGCAGCAGAATAAAGTAACAGAGAGCAGTGAGCAGCAGAATCCACTGCATGTGCTGCTCAAAGAACAGGAAGAGGCCAAACATCCCAGCCAGCGCTGACACTACATGTTTCACAGTAGACACCACACCTGAGGAAGCAAAGCAGGACGCACTTAGAAACGTAATCACAAGTAGCCTGTTGTTGTTGCAGACACTGCAGTGCATAATAAAGTTAAACATGGTCACACAAGGTTTTAATTTTTAATATTTTAAAATAATTTTTAATAGCTAGTCTGAGGCTCTAAACAAATCAAAACAGCAATAAGCTTATTTCTGACTAATGCTGAATATATATATGTATCATCTCACTCAATGTTTTTTCTTTATTTTTATTACTTTCGACATTGTAGATACAAACTGAAGACATCATATATATGAAGCAAGATATATGGAATTATGTAGCAAAAAAAAACCCTGATAAATAATTCTAAATATGTTTTATATCACAGATTCCTCAAAGTAGCCGCCCTTTGCTTTGTTGACAGTGCTGCAAACCCTCTGCCTTCTCTCAGTGAGCTTCATGATGTCGTCACCTGAAATGGTTTCACTTCACAGGTGTGTCTGTCAGGGTTCATTTGTTGCCTTCTTAATAAGGTTGGGACCATCAGTTGTGTTGTGCAGCAGTCAGGTTGGTACACAGCTGACAGCCCTATTTGACAACTGTTAGAATTCATATTATGGCAAGAACCAATCAGCTAAGTAAAGAGAAACAACAGCCCATCGTTACTTTAAGAACAGAAGGTCAGTCAGTCCAGAAAATTGCAAAAATGTTGATTGTGTCCCCAAGTGCAGTTGCAAAAACCACCAAAACTGGCTCACATGAGGACTGTCCCATGAAAGGAAGACCCAGAGTCCCCTCTGCCACTGAGGATAAATTCATCTGAGTCACCAGTCTCAGAAACCACAAGTTAACAGCAGCTCAGATTAGAGCCCAGATAAAATAAGGAGAGTGATGGAGTGCACCAGATGGCCTGACCTAAACCCAGTGGAGATGATTTGGGATAAGATGGGCCGCAGAGTGAAGGCAAAAGGACCAACAAGTGCTCAGCATCTCTGGGAAATCCTTCAAGACTGTTGTTAAACCATTTCAGGAGACGACCTCATGAAGCTCATGGAGAGAACGCCAAGAGTGTTCAAAGCAGTAATCAAAGCAAAGGGTGGCAAATATCGAGGAATCTAAAATATAAAACATGTTTTAAGTTATTTACACATGTGTTCATTCATAGTTTTGATGCCATCAGTGAGAATCTAAAATGTAAATAGTCATGAAAATAAAGAAAAAAACATTAAAAAGGAAGGCGTGTCAAACTTTTATATGCACACACACACACACACACACACACACACACACACACACACACACACACACACACACACACTCGTGTGAAATAAGTGACTATTCCCCTGTCATTACCCTTAACTGGTTTACTGTATTTACTTGTATGGATGAAGATGTTTACATTGGCACTTGTGTTTTTGTTCCTCCCAGTGTGTCAAAAAGGCTGGAATATTTAGAAAACTACTTGTCATATGATGATGACATTTTACAGAGAACATGTGAAACATACATGTCCAAACTTTAAACCATAACATTTTCAGCCAAATCACAGGTGGCTGAGCAGAAGATGTTCTGCAGCTCTGACTACCCATTTGCGTCCAGCGATAACTGTAATCAGCAGCTGGGACGTGTGCTCCTGTGCAGCGAGTGAAGCTCACCCAGTGTGAAACAGAGTCTGCAGAGCAGGCAGAGTAGCAACAGCCTCCACACCTGCTGGAGGCCTTGCTGGACAGTAATGAGACCGCAACTCTCAACCAGCTCCTGCCACACCTCCAACCTGCTGGGAATGTCCATCCTGCACACACAGACAGACACAACACAGCAATATCACAATATGTTCACAAAGGTCAAAGAGTCCGAGTGCTGTTTTCAGTGCTTGGCTGTAATGTTTCTGTAGGCTTTACACAAAAACTGCACATGCGCATTAACAAAATGGATGGATGGAGGAAAAAGTAGGTTTTTTGTTTGGTTGGTTTTTTTTTTAACATGATGACTTTTAATCTGATTAGGAAAACATTCTTTCTGTAAGATTAGTCTAATAAATTTGTTGGAGATGTTTCTGTCACTCCGGCCCCCTCCCACCGTCCAAAGACATGCAGTTTGTGGGGACAGGTTAATTGGATAATCCAAATTGCCACTAGGTGTGAATGTGAGTATGAATGGTTGTCTGTCCTTGTGTGTTAGCCCTGCGACAGACTGGCGACCTGTCCAGGGTGTACCCTGCCTCTCGCCCTATGACAGCTGGGATTGGCTCCAGCACCCCCCGCGAACCTGAAAAGGATAAGCGGTAGCGAATGGATGGATGGATGGATGGATTTTTCTGTCACTAAATTCGATATTTTTAATGTGGAGCCACCTCAAACAAGGAGAATGTTTGACTGCAGCAAATCTTCCCTAACCAAGCTTTAACAACATCAGGTGACATGGGCAAAGAAAATATTGGCTTGATAAGCCTAGACAGACTTTCTATTTTAGTTTGTAGGATTCGACCAAAAACAGTGATGTCTCTTTGCAACTGTTGGCATTTTTCTATATTATTCATAATATTCTTCTCCTTGGACACTGCTTTATCTTTAGAAATATCCCCAAATATTTCACTTACATTTTTAACCTTTACGTTATACAATGGCTGCAGAGTTAAGATTTCATCCATCCACCCATTCGCTTCCGCTTCTCCTTTTCAGGGTCCCGGGGGGCGCTGGAGCCTATTCCAGCTGTCATAGGGCAATAGACGGGGTACACCCTGGACAGGTCGCCAGTCTATCGCAGGGCTAAAACACAGAGACAGACAACCATTCGCACTCACATTCACTCCTGCATTTATCTATATTCAACTGTAACCCTAAAGCTTTAAAACAGTGTTTATAGTTCTTAATGATGCTGAAATTTGATTTGTTTTCTTTTTTTAAATAGTATCATCAGCCAACTGACTTCCCGTTACATTAATCGCGTCTACTTCGCTGTTTGCAATGAAAGTACATAACATCTAAAAAAAAGAAAAAAAAGAAAACTTCTTTCATTTAGTAAATCACTCCAGACAATCAGATCCTAAACGAGTCGTATGCTATTGTGTATTGTGTATGTCGTCCTCTCAACAAACCTGATTGATTCACAGATTTATTGATGAAAGAGCTCTTTTTAATCTGGCAGCAATCGATACGGCAAGAATTTGATAATCTGCGTTTAACAGTGTAATTGGCCTTTAATTATTTAAAAGGCCAGGTTTAGGAACTTCTCCAGGTTTATGAATTAAAGTAATCAGTCCTGGTTTCATTGGGCGCTTCTTTCTCTCTGCAAAAAGAAATATCTCCACACATTAAGCTTCTTAGATCTTTCCAAAGAAATCGATCAAAATGAGCCGTGAGCCCATCTGCACATGGAAAAGTATCTAAGACCATCTTGGAGTGAGAAAAAAGAAGTGAGTGAGCTTGATGGCTAAGAATGACACGATGGTTCTGACTTTATCATCCACGAAGGTTACTGACTACTGTGCTTTATGTGACAGTGATGACAATCGGCCGCACGCACTGCAGCCTCGCCGAAAGTTACTCCAAAGCGACCGTTTCATTACTGGATCATCCGAAGGTCCACGGAGACTGCACTAAGAAACTGGCCTACAGGAGCTAGCCGCACACGTCATCCAGCAACAACTAGCTTTCATGTTCACTTACCTCCGTTAGCTCTGCTGCACCAACCTTTCCCACACGTAACAACAATTTGAGGTGGCCTGCAGGTGGCGCTAGCTCTGCTAAATCAATTCCAGCAATCCGGTTCGGAAGGTCAGAGAGCGGGCTCACCTGAACTGTTGAAGCACAGCCAAAGACCCCAGATCCAGGTCCAACCAGCTGGCGCACGGAAACAGCTCCTCTACTCTTCTTCGTCTTCCACACTTTCCTACTCATTCCCGTCTTCCAAACCGTTCCTTCACTGCCCCCTGCTGGTTTTACGGCAGCTTCTTCAATGCGTATCCTCCGTTCCTCTCAGCGGCTCTTCCAGTCGAAGACACGTGACCAGAGGAGGCAGCAGGCATTTAACCAAGCTAGGAAGCCTCGGCAGCAGTCTCTCCAGACCACGCAAACAACTAGAGAAATAAGAGCTACAGTCATACGTCTGTGTAAATGTTCAAGTGAAATACAAATGTGTGAAAATGGAGCACAAAGCCAACACATTTGTTCTTTCTTCATTTTTTTTGAACTGCTGCCCTGTTTGCAACATTATTTAAACCTATTTCATTTCAGCTGAAATAGTTCCAAATATTTTGGGTTTTTAATCTCATATGATGTATGAGATCATACTATAAAGTAACCCTGCCATTCCACATTCAAGTATAAAACCGCCATACTTTCAATCTGCTTCACTGTGAACAGCAGCTGTTACAAGCTCATCTGTCTGTGATATGCACAATTACAATACTGTGCAAAGGTTTTGAGTCACCTCTCATTTCTTTCCATTTTGCTTTCCAGGAGCCAGACATTCAAAAATCAAAAAATCAACATTTTCACACCTATGCTTTTTTTTATTTGTTTGTTCAATCATTAATTCTGACCTATCAATCATTTCAGCATCAAAAGACACACCTACACCCACTCCTACCCAACATACACACTCGTATACACACATTGACGTAAACAATGGCAGAAAATTATGGGAAATTCAGGAAAGGAATAAATAAGTGTTGTCTACACATAACAGAAAACATAGCAAAGAACCAATCTTCAGTGATATCTTTAGACACTTTGTTTTGGGCAGCCTGTAATGAAAACAAGGAATTTGTCCCCATTTCTTGAGTTAAATCTATGAAAAATGCCAAAGATAACACAATTTGACAGGCACTAATTAATAATTGTATCAACAGGCTTAGCTTGACCATTTTCTTTTTGTTGAACACTTGGCATATCTCAGAACGGTGTGCAGGGAGTCTCTAAAACATCTGAGAAAGCTAGAGTTTTTAAAAACTCTACAGCAGATGAACAGTATCTGAAAGTCAAAAACTGGAAAAGATCCAGCAAAGACCTGACACAGGACCTGAGAGATGCATCCAATCTGTTGTTCACTGAAGACTCATTAGAAGTTGTCTCAGAGGAAAAGTGGCTTTCATGGCATGGGATACCATCGAGTATCATGAAAGTTTCTCTGTGCAGGCAAAATTGAATTTTAGAGTGCCGAGGGCCGAAGACCTCTCCCTTCAGTCATTTATGAGCAGTCTGTACTCAGTCAGGCACACAGGGCTCTATTCCACATCCTAAGTATGAGCTCTTGGCTTCTGGCAGAAAGTAGAGTCCTAAAATGTGGCTGAATAGCATTAACGTTTCATTTGTCCCTACACCAATTAAGCTTTTACATCAGAGCTTTGTGTAGCACAGGGGTTTTCTGTGGAGTATTGGTTGCTTTTAAGCTGCTTGGTTTGTCATTATCGATCCACTTCTATTTGGTATTTCTTTAGTCTTTCTTTTAATGTTTATTGGCTCTTTTAAAAAGCAGTTTCTGTGACAGCACTTTACACATTTCTGTAAAATTTGTCTTAGGGGACAATAAAGTATACTGTACCGTATCAAGAAGCCATTAATAAGAAGGAAACTGATAGAAATGGCAAACCAGAGGCAACAGGACTTATGTAGAGATTAATCAAATTTGATATTTTTATTTAACATGTTGCCATTATGTAACGATATGGCCCAGAGATGAGCTTTGAATGTTGTTCAAGAACCCTTGAGAACTATTTGTGAAGACACTTACAGAAGTTACAGGAAAGTGTTCCTAAAAGAGAGTTCAGCCTGTGTAAAGATTAAAGGTGGTCAAACACTGAATTTCAAGCTCGTTGGGACTGTGGAAACTGGAGTTTGCTTGTTTGTCTTATTTTATTTTCCCAGGTCTTGATAGATCTTTGCACCTAGTTCATCAGCAATGAATGAAGCAATGAGGTCTGTTTCAAGACTAAGGGAGAACAAAATCTTTGTCTCTGATGTCTGTGAGCTGAGTTCTGCAGCTAACAATGTCCAGCAGAATGCAGTTCTGTCAGAGGAGTGCTGCAGCCTCAGCTGCGCGGGGACTGAGAGGAGCGTGTCGTCGCTGCTGGCTCTGGCTCTTTAAATACTGGCTGCCTCCGGCACTTCGCGGCCGGCCGAGGGGGGAGCCCAGCCCCGGTGGGCCGGTTGCAGCTCTCCTGGGCTCCTGCAGGAGGCACTGCAGCGGGGTTTCTGTCCGTGGTGCTGGAGAGTCGGCAGTCTCTGTCCGGGGTGCTGAACGGCTCGGTTTGCTGCTGCCGCCTCGCAGACTCGGCCCCCTGTGTCCGGCTTGGCTCCGCACTTCTTTCGGGCTCGTAGTCGTTGGAGCGTTACCGGAACGTCCTTCTGCCCGGAGATGTGTCTGCGAGGGGGGAGGGGAGGGCAGTAGTCTGAGCGTAAGGTAAGGCCGAGCTGTGTCTGCGTGACAAAGAGCAGCGTATGCGTGGATGTTGTGAGGCCTCGGCTGCAGACTGTGACGCTGGATTTGGTGCCGAGCGGTGCGGATGAAGCGAGGACGTATTTAGGTTTCCATGTTTTTAACTCGTTTCCTTCCACGGAGAATCATTGGAGATCTGCCTTTTCATCCGATTATTATTATGGGCCGCTAGGTGTTTCCGGCGGTTCTTTGGCGGCCCCAGAAGTGAGAGCCCGAAACGGGAACAGCCCGTCCTCCGCCGGCCGCAGGCCTGGTGGTGCTCAGCCGATCGGCCTGTAGCTCATTCTGTGTTCTCATTTCTCTTTTTGTCAATTGCTGTCAACGTGAAAAAAAGCTTTCAGCAGGATGAGGTCACCTGAAACTTTAGTCATCCTGAAATCCCGATCTGTCACGTCTACAGCTGACTGCTGTCGACTGCCTTCTAGGACGTAGCCTGCTTTACTTTGAGCTCCAAAATCACGAGCATTGATCAGAAAGTCCATCTGTTTACTGATGGAATATTTGAATAGTTAGACTGTACGCTCACACAACATGTCTGCATTGGATACTGTAAGTGTCAAAACGGGGCTCCCCCCTCACGAAATAATTTAGTCATACTTTTGAACTAATGGATATTTGTATTGTTCTTGCCGTCCAATGATTTTTAACTTTAGCCAAGAAAAGTGGCTCAATCTGCAACAAGACCGTTGAAATAATTCAAGCTCATCTTTCCAAAGCTAAATAGATAGCAGTAAATCATTACGTAAGAAATATATTTGTCTACATTTGATTTTGATGTTTTCTGATATGAGAATCAAAATACAGATTTTGGTCAAATCTGTTTGGATGTGGAATTCGCTCACTATATAAACATACAACACACAACAGCAACAGCTAATGTTTGGTGTTCCCAGTGACATGCTACATTGCTGTCTGAGCATGTACAGTATACTAGACCCATGTGCACCCACATATTTCTCCAAAATACACATTTTCTGGTACCTTTGGAAAGATTTTCTTTTAGAAAAGTAGAGTTTTCACATTTCTACCGCCATAAAATTGTGGGATTCACAAGAGAAAGATTAAAGATCTTTAGTTAGAATATAAGCAAGCAGCTTAATATAGTGTATAACATAGTTGTCCTACAACACTAGCTGACTGTAAGGTGGTGTTGTGTGTTTTGTGTGTTTTAGCCAGCAAAAATGAGTTCAAAGTTCAGACTCTGAGCCCGCGGTGGACCAGTACAGAACCAGTCAACCAGAGAGGACAAGCCTCAGTGACAATGTACCTATCTGTCTGCCTGCCTGTCTGTCTGTCTGACTGTCTGTCTACACTTCCTCACTTGTGAATGTTACTCATGTCCCTCTGTTACTTAGATGAGTCAAGACACTACAGAGACACGAACACGAACCCGCTCCAAAGGCATCCGGGGTCAGTATATACACACCCACACACACAAATAAAATTTCTAATACATTAAAAAAATGTTGAAATGAACGCTATAGTTTGCATAAAGCTCTTATCATTTTCACCATGACAAAGAGGGTGGAGTACTGAGAAAGCACTAACACACTTGCTTACCAGACCTTCCTACTTACAACAGTAGTCAAGACAGCTGTAGCTGTTGTAGATGAAATTCATTTTTGGAGTGTTGCTTGGACGTATCTTTACTGTTGTAAATGGACTGATTCTTACATAGCACTTTTCTACTCTCCCGGAGCACTCAAAGCGCTTTATACAACATGTCACATTCACCCATTCATGCCCATTCACACAAGACCTTCTTCTATGCTTTTTAGAAAAAAAGAAGCTAACTAGCACATACATTCTCAAGTGAATGCATCAGAGAGCAACTTGGGGTTAGTATCGTGCATGCAGACTGGGGGCGACAGGGATCAAACCAAAAACCTTCCAATCAGCAGGTGACCTGCTCTACCACCTGAGCTACAGCCACCACATACCCTGTGGTCTACTCATAGGGTGCAGGCTTCCTATGGATGCTGGCATTGAACTGTGTGCTGATAATAAGCAGATGGTCACTTTTATCTCTTCTTCTTTTATCATTATCTTGTTTTTTTCATTTGCCTTGGCACACTCCTCAGAGCAGTTCTCAGCACTTACCAAACACATTTTAACAATTTTTCCTGTGCCATGCATGCTGAAGGATAGAACTCTCTCCAAACCATTATCATTTGTGACAAATGCTTGTTGTGCATTAGTATTTTAAATTATCATGTGTCATTAACCTGCATATAATCTTAAATATTGACACCGAAACAAAAAATTGGCATGCTATGTGTAAAAATATAATAGTACATCTCGTCACTCTGTGGGACAAGATGTCCTCTAATTCTCCAACTTACATTGTAATGGAGAAGATGCCATCTATCTCTTACAGTAAGCAAATCATGTCGACTATAAGCAGAGCTCACAAGATAATACGCTCAGAGTTTTCACTTCAGTTAAAGCCAAATTATTGTTATATCAGTATCTAACATGTCTTCCTGTTTCATCAGAACTGGTGGCACAAGAAATGAAGCAAGACTTAAGGTAAACGAGTTTATAACTCAGCATAAAAAGTTATAAATTATATATATATATATATATATATATATATATATATATATATATATATATATATATATATATATATATAATGTGTGTAAAAAAATTGTATTTCTTTTGACTTGATGTGTGTCAGTAGCAGTTGTCCCACTCCTGGATGTGATGGTAAAGGCCATGTCAGTGGAAGGTACTCACGACACAGGAGGTAAGATTGTTAAATATATATAAGAAATCAGTCAGTCATCATAAAAGACTGTATGCTGCCTAGTACATAGTGTGTATATGAAAGCTTAGGTGTAACAAATCAGTGACAGGCTCTGGTGCCATGTTTTTGGTCCTTACCCCTAGGACATGCCGAGCAAAAAAAACCCCTCTCTCTCAGTCTTGCACGCTCTCCCTCTCTCTCTCTCTCTCTCTCTCTCTCTCTCTCTCTCTCTCTCTCTCTCTCACACTCTCTCTCTCTCTCTCACACACACACACACACACACACACACACACACACACACACACACACACACACACACACACACAATGAATACAGTGAATAAATAGAATCATATAGTTATAATAGTAACTATCAGTAGCATCATTTCGGCTTCTCATCAGCACCATGGACAGCAACCCTAGTCAGAGGTTGGGGGTAACAGGCATATTTATTTAAGCTTATGCTATAAACTCATGCCATCTTCTTCAACTAGACAACCGTAAACCTAAACCAGGTTTAGCCATGCTGACGTAACTGTACCCTAATGTATATAACAATGGAAGAAATGAGGAAAACACACTGACCACAGGTCCTCATAGACTGGCTAGACAGGGTTATCATACCAAACAAGCACATTCATTTTAGAAAGCCCTTCTAGGTATGTTACACACACATATTACAGTATGAATACATACATTCAATACATAAATGGTAACAATGCTTCAGTTCTTTACAAAAACACAAACTACATGTCACCAAGTCTTGGAACTCGTGCTGTCGTATTCTGTTCTTCTTATTTTGAGCTCCACTGTTTTGATTCAACTTGCCAAGCATATTTGATGATATTGCTGCACTGACAAACTATTGTTTTTCACTAACTGTATTACAAACTGTTGCAGAGCTGATGTCAGCAGGTTCATGTGCATTTTCCACAAAATGACAGAGAGCAAGGTGAAAAAATGCAAGTAAAATCCCAATTTAAAAAAAAAATTGGCACACTGTGTAAGAGGAAAATAAAAGAAGGCAATGATTTGTAGAGCTCATATATTCATATTTTATTCATAATACAATATAGAAAACAAATGTTTAAACGTTACTATTTCATGAAAAATATAACCTCATTTTGAATTTCGATGTCAGCAACGCATCTTAAAAACACTGGAAGAGCACAACAAAAGGCTGGAAAAGTAAGTGGTACTAAAAAAGAAACACCTAGAGGAACATTTTGCAACCAATTAGGTTACTTGGCAGCAGGTCAGTAACATTACTTACTGTGAAAACAGCATCTTAGCGAGGCAGTGCTTCTCAGAAGTAAAAATAGGCAAAGTTCATCATTCAGGAAAAAAAATGCAAATTGTGGAAAAATCTTAGAATAACACCAAAGTGGGCAAAATGGAGGCTCATCCGATCTGTGAAGACTAGCCTCTGTCAGTGCGCCCCAGGGTGGCTGTGGCTACAATGTAGCTTGCCATCACCAGTGTGTGAATGTGTGTGTGAATGGGTGGATGACTGGATATGTAAAGCGCTTTGGAGTCCTTAGGGACTAGTAAAGCGCTATATAAATACAGGCCATTTACCATTTACCATTTAGCCTTCACAAGATGAGGAACGATTTTAAAAAGCCCCATGTTTTACTTGTTTTACTTAGACAGAGAATCACACACCCACAGAGAAACTCAAACCCTGGGTCTGAGGCCCTGTGACTAGGGATGGGTATCGAAAACCAGTTCTTGTTGAGAACCGGTTCCCACTGTTTCAATTCCTTGGAATTGTTTGCCAGTTTTGCAAACGATTCCCTTATCGATTCCAGTCGCCCCGAATGACGTCACCACGTTGCAGAGCGTCATTTACCTGGCAGGAAACACGGCGCCTAACGCTCAAAAGTTTGATTATATTTTATGAGAACGGATGACAACAGGGCAACTTGCAATACTTGAAAAGTAGATATTTAATTTAAGGGAGGAAACACTACGAATACGCGATCTGCCTTATTACAAAACCTGCCATTACTGTGCATTTAGGTTACCATGATGAGAGAGACAGAGTCTGGCTGGCTCAGATGCTGGCAGTTCTCACTGCTGTCTACCGGTAGCGTCTCCTTTCAGGCCAGGATAGACGAATGTCACCAAGCAGTGACTAAGGTTGTGGTCAAAGGCTTGCACTCATTTGCCAGCAGATGCCCCCGATTTTCAGTAAGTGAATGTGTTTAATTGTAGGCAGGGACATTACTGGATATTCTTGGGTAATTGCTACTGAATCATTTATGTTGTACTTTGTTATTGCTACAGAAGAATATTTATTTTATTATTTTACATTTATAATTGTTTTTCCTGGGGACCCTGTGACACCCCATTGAAGAGCCGTAGGCTGTGGATCTCTTAAGATCTCACTGTTGGGTTTGTAAGGCCATGTTACTCCTGAAGATATAGAGAAGATATAAAACAAAGTTCTAAGCTAATCAACCTTAGTGTTCTCCTTTTTTAAAAAGAATCGATAAAAGAATCGATAAAGAATCGAATCGTTAAAGAGTTGAAAATGGAATCAGAATCGTGAAAATCTTATCAATACCCATCCCTACCCGTGACCATTATTTGTATTTTTTCGCAATGTAGTCAGGATGACAAAAAGCCAGAGCTCTGTCTAGCCAAATATTCTGTCGTGTTGCTGTGCTGAAGCCAGGTTTTGGCATCAACGTGCAAGATACAGGAGACAGGACGTGAAAGCCTTTAACTTTTATTATTTGTAACCTACAAGGAAGAGAGATAAACAGAGAGCCAGGTCAGAACTGAACCAGGACACGTAAAGCAGAGGACTACACAGGAGAAGCATGAGGGATGATGCAACAAGCAATACAGAGGGTTTAAATACAAAAAAGCAAATGGGCAAAGTGGAGACACCTGAAGAGCACAGCTGAACTGAATCTGACTAAATAGACAGGGGAAGCAAAACTGAACATAGTGTACTTTCAATTCATTTTTTTTTGTCACATTCACAGTATAACATGCAGCGAAATGCTTGCGTCTGAGCTGCGCACAGGCTGCAGACATCGCTCCAAAGGTGTGTGTAGCTTTACCACTATACCAACACAACAAGAGACAAGGAACTATCAAAATAAAACAGGAACTAACTGAGCAGGCAACAGATTCATATATAAACTAGACATGGCAACAGAAACACAGATTTGACATAGAAACAGAAAGGTAAACACTGAAACAAGACTGACTGACTGAGGACTAAACACAGACAAGACAAGGGCACAGGAGAAAAGGGAGGCAAAAATTCAAGGGACTCAAAACATAAACTGAATATACTTGACCTAAAACTAAAACTAACATTTTTAATTAAGAGTTTAGACAAAAATAAAAAAAAAAACAGGACTATGACAGAATTACTAAATGGTAAATGGCCTGTATTTATATAGCGCTTTACTAGTCCCTAAGGACCCCAAAGCGCTTTACATATCCAGTCATCCACCCATTCACACACACATTCACACACTGGTGATGGCAAGCTACATTGTAGCCACAGCCACCCTGGGGCACACTGACAGAGGCGAGGCTGCCGGACACTGGCGCCACCAGGCCCTCTGACCACCACCAGTAGGCAACGGGTGAAGTGTCTTGCCCAAGGACACAACGACTGAGACTAGAAATATTATGATAAACAAAATTAGAAAGTCTTCACAGAACAAATCCCCAAATAAGTTCACTAAACACAAAACGCTGGGTCAATGACCTTGGAACTATGGCATAAACAAACATTAGCTCAAAACTATCACACTATCAAACATAAAGCGCTAGGGATTAAGCACCTTCTCTAACTTGTATTCACAATTAAAACCGAGTTAGAATTACGAATTAATCTAGCAAGCATGACTTTGGACTGCGAGAGGAAGCCAGAGTACCTGAAGGAAAAAACTTTGTTGCTAGTAGTATCTAGACTCTCCAGTGTTGCTCACACACCTCAATATAGTATGTGACAGAACACTAATTACTTGTTAGGTTTCTTTCTGACATTATACACATCAGTAACCATGTTTCTCTTTTCAGCATACTTGGTTGCCCAATTGTGAAGAAAAGGAAGCTGGAGGAGGCTGAGGCCGGGGAGAACCAGTCCGCTCCCAAGAGAAAGAATCAGTCTGCTAAACAGGCAGCAGATGGAGGGTTGACTGCAGACAGTGACACAGCAGAAGAGGAAGAGGAGGAGCAGAAAGAGAATGAAGGGGATGAAGAAAACAAGGACAAGAAGGCCAAAACAACAAGCAGGCCAGAGTCAATAAAACGTGAGTAAATCCAAACTAGAGCAGTTGCCTCCTTACCCGCCAAGCAAAACTGGCTCCTGTATACATAGTTATTTTAAGTATGTACAGTCAGGGAAAACAATTATTTGAACCCCTGCTGATTTTGTAACTTTTCCCACTACCAAAGAAATGGTCAGTCTATAATTTCAATGGCAGGTTTATTTGAACAATGAGAGACTTTACTTTATTGATTTATATAGTACTCTTCACAGGATAAAAACCACAAAGTGCTTCACAATAATATAAAACAGATAAACATAAAACAGTACAATCAAATATACAGCACAAATCTAATTAAAAACTAGTCTAAAGATGGAGGGAGAGAATTCCACAACCTTGGGGCCACCGCTCTGGTTTTAAAACGTGTTCGGGGGACTACCAACAGCCTTTGAAATCAATAAAGTAAAGTAAAGTAAAGTAAAGTAAAGTAAAGTAAAGTAAGAGACAGAACAATAACCAAAAAATCCAGAAAAATGGATTTGAAAAAAGTTACAACTTAATTTGCATCTTCATGAAGGAAATAAATATTTGATCCCTTTGCAAAACGTGGTTTAGTACTTTGTAGCAAAATCTTTTTTGGTAACTGGAGAAGTCAGACGTGTCTTGTAGCTGGCCACAAGTTTTGCACACATCTCAGGGGGGATTTTGTCCCACTCCTCTTTGCAGATCCTCTCCAAGTCATTAATGTTTCATGGCTGATGTTTGGCAACTCTAACCTTCAGCTCCCTCCACAGATTTTCTGTGGGATTGGAGACTGACTAGGCCACCCCAAGACCTTAATATGCTTCGTCTTGAGCCAATCCTTTGTTGCCTTGGTCGTGTGTTTTGGATCATTGTCATGCTGGAATACTCACCCACGACCCATTTTCAATACCCTGGCTAAAGGAAGGTGGTTCTCACCCAAGATTTGATGGTACATGGCCCCATCCATCCTCCCTTTGATGTGATACAGTTGTTCTGTCCCCTTGGCAGAAAAACACCCTCAAAGCATGTTTCTACCTCCATGTTTGACGGTGGGGATAATATTCTTGGAGTCATTGACAGCATTCTTCCTCCTCCAAACATGGCAAGTTGAGTTGATGCCAAATAGCTCGGTTTTGGTCTCATTTGACCACAACACCTTCACCAAGTCCTCTTTTGAAACATTGAGATATTTCGTGACAAACTTCAAAGTTTGAGTAGTTCTGGCCTGATTCCTCACCGTTCTTATTCTCATAAACTCCACGAGGTGAGATCTTGTGTGGAGCTCCAGACCGAGGGAGACTGGCAGTTATTTTATCATTCTCCCATATGCGAATAATCGCGCCAACTGTTGTCACCTTCTCACCCAACTGCTTGGCAATGGTCTTGTAGTCCATTCCAGCCTTGTGTAGGTCCACAATCGTGTCCCTGACATCCATGGAAAACTCTGGTCTTGGCCATGGTGCAGAGTTTGGAATCTGGATCGATTGATTGCTTCTATGGACAGCTGTCTTTTATACAGGTAACGAGTTGAAAAGGCTCCAAATGTCAGCTTGTTACCTGTATAAAATATAAATGGGAGCCAGAAATCTTGCAGATTGATGGGGGATCAAATACTTATTTCCTAGTCAAAAGTTTGGACACACCTTCTCATTGAATGGTTTTTCAGATCTTTTATTGTTGTAATTTGTTATGGAATAATAAACTGTAAAGCCTCTGAAAATGGAGGGGCTGTGCATAAAAGTTCCTAAACAGATAGCGCAAGACCTTTGTTAACATCAATCTTGTTTGTGGTGTACAGACACAAAATTACAATTTCTGTCACTGTCAACTCTGATGTTACTCTGATGTGGGTGAAGTAGATCTTAAAATGTAATGCCTACTTACATAAAAGTAACATTGTAGACTTTGAAAAATATTGATAAAGGTACATGTAGTTGTAATTCCTTACTTCAACCTGAAACTGATCCGAGTTTCCATTTTGTAGTTGAAATATAGACACATTAAAGCATATGTAATCCAGTGTCACAGAAATGAGCTTTGTATAAAAACAAGGACATTAAAAAACATAATCAGTATTTCAGTGACTGTGACGAACAGAACCGTTTCAAGATAGCGGAGAGTTTGGCATGAGTGTAGACCAAAGCCAACTTCCAGAACAGTTGACTTTGGTCTACAGTTTGGTTTGCATGCTTCACTTCACTCTTGCTAAACAAATCACATCAAGTCACCTGCAAGATCAGTCACAATGCTTGTTTTTGTGAGATGACACAGACAAAACAATCTGTGGCAATGACATTTATCTGTACTTTGAACTCCACAGCAGAGGCCTCACAGGTGACAAAAGTAACAGCAGTGTGTCCTTCAGCTGACCTTGACATGAACAAACACATCAGTGCAAAGGCTGAGAACAAAACTGTGAGTGAGAAAGCTGGTGAGGAAGTAAAACCTGCTGATGACCTTCAGCAGGAGGAAACAGAGACAAAGGATGTGAAGGATGCTTGTCTGATGACAAAGAATCAGCCATCTGCGGAACCCGCAGAGCTAACAGGCATTCCTGATCTAAAAGAAACAAAGGAGGTGGAAGAAGCAGAAGAACAGGAAGAAAATGGACAGCAAAAAAGTCCTGAGAATATTGTAGAAGAGAGGGTAATAGAAAGACAAGTGATAAGCCAGAAAAACTCAGATCATCAGTATTCAAGTGGTGATTACGGCCATCTGGCCAAAGAGTCAAAGCAGCATAAGAGGGAAGCTGATGAAGAAGAGGTCGAAGAAGAGGAAGAAGAGGAAGAAGAGGAAGAAGAAGAAGAGGAGGATGGAACAGACAGGGAGGTCCTCCAAGAGGTTGACACTCCTTACACTTTGAGTCCACGCACTCAGGGATCTGAAACTGAGGTGTCACTCAGGGAAGAAAAGATCTGTACTCCCATGACTGAGGAAGAAGAGGATGAAGAACAGGAAGGGGAGAGAGAGGGGGAGGATCACAGACAAGAGAAGGAAGACAGTGAGATCCTGGGGGAGGAAGAGGAGGACCAAGACTCCAGTAAAGCCTCTCCAACAACAGTGGTTATAGAGGTCCGCTCTGAGGATGATGATGATGATGATGATGAAGATGAAGAGGAGGAAGAGGAGGAGGAGGAGGAAGAAGAGGAAGGAGAGGAGCAGGATCGTGTCTCAGAGGGCTCGGGAATAACAGACGACTCAGAGAACTGGGATATGACTCGGGGGAACCTGGGGCTGCTGGAGCAGGCTATTGCTCTGAAGGCGGAGGAAGTGAAGGAAGGCCAGGAGAGCCGGAGCTCCCTGGACTACCAACCATACACATCATCCAGCAAGAGCTCAGAGGCTGCTGCTGTAGCCCGCCGCACCACTCACTACAGCAAAGGTAAGAAACAGCAAAGTCAAATGTGAACGTGTTTGCATAGAAAGTAGGTGATCACTATCTAAATAAAATTCCAGAAAAAAAGGAAGTCAAGTGTCCAACGCCAGGGTGTGATGGGACGGGTCATGTGACTGGGCTGTATCCCCATCATCGCAGTCTGTCTGGATGTCCTCACAAAGACAGAATCCCTCCAGAGAGTAAGTATAGCTTACCATTAACTTCACTGACCAACATTCAAATGTGTGCACTTTGAATTATCACCATGATTAATAAATACTGACCAATAATGCTAACACACAAACCTGTTTCTAAAAAAGTGTCCCTAATATTGTAGGGTGTTTACCTTGCGATTTAAAGTGCCTTAAGGTGATTGGTGCTATATGACTGGCCAACACTGAATTGACTAGATAATAAAATCACCAAATTCTAGGTAGCATCCTGCAAATTTATATTTAGTAATGTTATTTCGGAATACAATATCATCATAGGTTTTCACAGATGGGTGAATCCCTATCTTTACTTTTGGGGTGCTTTTTTTTCCCTGACCTGTATGTTTGTTTATTAGTTGTGAGGTGTTCCACAGCATTAGACGTCACATCCTCAGCATATTAAGTCAACTATTTTACATAGGCTTTTAACTTTTTTGGAATTCAGGTTGTAAATATTATTATTAACTCTACCAGCTTTACCATTACTCTTACTTCCACTACTGCTGTAAATTCTGTATCTTTGCCACTTGTCCTTTTCTAGCTCATACAGGTGTACACGTACATTACTACTGTTACTGCTGTGAAACCACCTAATGCAAGATAAATGCACTGACCTGAGTTTGCACTTGCTGTGTGTCTGTAGTCCTGGCCATGCATGAGAACGTCTTGAAGTGTCCTACTCCTGGCTGCACAGGCCAAGGCCATGTTAACAGCAACCGCAACACACATCGCAGGTTAATAAAGCACTCGATACACTCTGAACACTTTTTACAACAGTATATGAAACAGAAATTGACTGTCACTACTTCATAGAAAAGAACTTGTAAAAAGAGGCTTGTATTCTGATGGTTTTTTTTAAATAGTTTAGTGTTAAAGATCCTAGATCTGATTGCACACACACACACACACACACACACACACACACACACACACACACACACACACACACACATTTGCAAAATAATACTGCATAACATTTCATTGTGCTCACATCTGCTTACACTGCTTTCCCAGCAATTCAGTGAGTTTCTATTGATGAGCATTTTATTTCTTTAAATGCAATATCATTGGCATGCCTCCCCATCAGTCTGTCCGGCTGCCCCATTGCCGCAGCTGCTAAGCTGAACAAGAACCAGGACAAACAGGTTCATTTACAGGCTTCAGCCAGTGAACCCTCTTCCAATTCTGACAGAGTGCTCAGGTGAGACATGCAAGAAAAATTTTCAACTAATTGATTCATACAATGTTAAAGTATCAGTACCTAAATCAGGGCTCTTTTTTTAGGCCCATGTGTTTTGTCAAACAGCTGGAGATCCCTCAGTATGGCAGCTACCGGCCCAACACGGTGACCACTACACCTCGAGCAAACCTGGCCAAGGAGCTGGAGAAATACTCCAAGGTGTCTTTTGACTATGCAAGCTTTGATGGTCAGGTTTTTGGAAAGCGTACGCTCATTCCAAAGACACCTAGCACTGCTGAAACATCACCCAAAGCCTTCAAAAGTAAGACACAATTTCACTTTGCTTTTATTTCTTAACAACTTACAGGCTTTTTATAACCAATCCAATCCAACTTTATTTATATAGCACTTTAAAAACAACAAAGTTGACCAAAGTGCTTTCCAATAATAAAACAGAGACAGCAGTTAAAAAACATACATTAAGCAGACAAAGAAATAAATATAAATAACAATAAAATAAATACATAAATGAAAAAGAAGATAAAAATAAATCAGTATATATATTAAATATTAAAACATGAGTAAAATAGACAATAAGATATACAATGAATAAGATTAACAAAATAAAAAGATTAAGAGTGACCAACAGCTGACTAAAACTGACTACAAGCTGACTCTGGTACAACTCCTAAAAAGCCTTTGAAAAAAAGTGTATTTTTAAAAGTGATTTAAACATTTCAAGTGTTGGGGCCAGCCTAATATGGAGGGGCAGTTTATTCCATAATTTGGGTCCCCCCAGTGTTTCAGTCTCGGCATGGGGACAGCAAGGAGTGACTGGTCAGTTGATCTGGGAGACCTTTGTGGACTGTATTGGTGTAGAAGGTCTGACAGGTAAGAAGGAGCCAGGACATTTAAAACTTTAAAAGCAAACAATAAAATTTTTAAATGAATTCTAAAATGGACAGGCAACCAAGTGTAAAGAGGCAAGAACAGGGGTAATGTGCTCACGTTTGCATGTCCCTGTCAACAGACAAGCTGCAGCATTCTGGACCATTTGCAAGCGTGATAGTGAAGCCTGATCAACACCAATATAAAGTCCATTACAATAATCAAGCCGAGTGGTCACAAATGCATGTAAAACTCTCCTAGTCACAAAAAGAAATAAAAGGTTTTACTTTAGAGAGCTGCCTCAGCTGAAAAAAGCTTTTTCTCACCACTGCATTTACCTATTTGTCCATTTTAAGAGCTGTGTCAATTTTTACTCCAAGGTATCGTTATGGTTTTAACATAAACTCTCTATGGCACTGTTTGTGAACCGCATTCCCTCTGTGCAAATTGTTATTTGTTTGGTATCTTCTGATCAATTGCAGTGTTATAATACATCCATATTACAAGTAGATGAAGGCTTAAATGAGATATTTCAAATGACAAAGGCAATATTTATCTCCTTTAAAGATACCAAAGAAAAAAACTTGGTGAATCTGATAAGCATTAAGCACTTTCCTTCACTGTCTTATTCTTGAATATATTTTAGAACCAAGCACTCCTGCAATCTCCAAACAATTTAAACACAGAATAATACAAAAAGAAAAAGATTATGTAGTTAAGGCTGGAAATGATGACCCAAATTAAGGATGCATGATGGACCGAGCAGTGAAGGAAAGTCAGGTACAGGTTAACATCCAAAAAAGTTTTTTTATTCAACCCCAAAACAAACTCGGTTAAACTACACAGAAAAATCTAAATGTTGGGCCCATAAAAGAGGTCAAAGTAACAAAACTACACAAGCACTACAACAACTGAAACAAACTGACCTACCTAAACAGACAAGTGGAAACTTAAATAGTGGCTGATCAGCCCACAAAAACAAAAAAAGGGATAAAACACACAAAAACCCAACTGAGACTAACATAACAAATTCCATTTCCCCCCCATGATCCAGAATTGTGGTATGACCCAATTTGCAGTTCTCCATATAAGCTTGCTCTGCCCCTTTTCCACCTCTTAGCTCATCAACCAAGGGACCCCAGCAGCTGTCACTGAGGTAAAGAAAACAGAAGAAAGATTAAATCATACATACATAACAGTGTAAACTAAAATATCCTCACTTATTTTAAAATACAGTATTATGTGAGTATATAAATGAATTAATTCTAAACCAAAACCAATTCTTTATTACCCTGTAAATGAAATCCTATATCTAAAGGAAGAAAAATGTAAATGTAGTGTTATGTGTAAGCCTCTGTTGTAACATTGATGTTTGGTGGACATTACCACTGTGTGGCTGTAACTGCAGCCATCACAATGCAATACAGGTGACAGTGAATAAGTAAAAGTAACACATGATACAAAAGAAAACTAAGCTACAAAGTAAAACATTAAAACAATTAAAAGAAACCAAACACAGAAACAAGAAGACACACACCAAA